>NC_056747.1:124080371-124229444 GCF_019279795.1 Protopterus annectens | reverse complement strand
GGGTTTTGGGGGCCAATGGGGGGGCAAGAACAAAAATAGTGACACTAGTAATGCAGTGGATAAGTAGATCACTGAGGCTAAAAGCATACAGGCCAGTTCAGCTGATGGAGTAATTCGTTTCAAGAATGTACCTCTGGAACAGGGCACTATGGATGACAGAAACTAAGTAAAGAAAAAATCATATTCAAGTGTTATAAGTCAAGGAACAAGAAGAAGTGAACAATGTAAAGAGAGTTGTATTTGTCAGGAGCAGAAGGGTAGTAGCTTCACAAAAAAAAAAAAATTAGTGAAAAAAATAAGAAGCAAAACCATTGCTATTACTGGCAGGTATGGCATTTTGGGCAACAATATATGGACATTAGGATTTACTTTAAAAGACAGTACAGCTATGATACATTTGGGGTAGGAGGAGACTTTTCTAGGTGGAGAAATGTTTATGGGTGAAATAGAAAAAAAAACATCACCTCGAAAACCCTATTTTTCAGAACATTGGATTGGACTTAAAAACTAACTATAAAATTCAGACCATCAGCAATAGAGGAATTTGAACTTAAAACTTTTTTTCTGACAGTATGTGATAAAGTCCATGACAAATAGTATAACAGAACTATATGGAAAAGGGGGTCTGATGTATAGGTTACATTGGCTATGCAAAATGAAAAATTACAGCAAATTTCAAGTAACGTAATATTCAATTGGAAAAGAGCAATGGAGAAGAATTCAGCCTACTGAAGGCTGTTTCTTTTGTGGAAATAAAAAAAAAAAAAAAAAAAAAAAAAGATGCGGGCTGTGTGGGAAGAAAGGCAATACTGCTAGAAACTGTATATCATTTTCTTGGAAATGTAATGAGTCTGGTCATTTTTGGTTTGAATGTCTTATGATGGAAAAAACAAAGGTACTTTAAAAAGAAACTGAGACAGGAAAGGCAATAGAAAAGAAAACAGAAAGAAATGGCCTTAGATATCCAACAAGAAATGGTATATTTGGAAGCTGGCAAACCGAGCTGCTTATCATAAAAGAAGCAAAGAGCTGCTCAGGATGTTCTTCATGTTTCACTGTTGCAGTTATCACCTGTGGGTTATCCCTGCTGTGGTAGCCCTCGGCCAGCCTGATTATCAGAGTCAATGTTTTTCTGCGTCAACTGCGGTCGCCTGATGTCAGGTTGTCAGTGATATAAAGCAAGGCAGCTGATGCCATTACACTAGTCTTTCTTGCCATGGAGCCCATAGCAGAAGCAGTTCGCAAGTGTGCTGGTCGGTCGCTACCAGAGCTCGGATCACAGCTGAAAACATCTAAAGCTAAGCACCCCGTTGGGGATCTCTTTTTCTTGCACTAACTGATGTCCGAAAAAGTTAACAATTGTCTTGCCTGTGGAAAGCAGATCCCACACAGATACTTCTGTTCATACTGCGTCACTTGTTTAGGCCCAGACCACAACGTTGCTGGTTCTGTGCCCTCTAACGCGAGAGCCATTCATCGTAGAGCTCTTTTTGTAGACAGGTATTTTCGCCCTCCATCTTCACAAATGGCGTTGGTCAGCCAACAATCCACAGAACCTCAAAAAAGCGTAGGGATAAAGATAGAGACAGAACCACAAAAGACTAAGCCTTCTGATGACTCTTCTGCTAAGCAGGACCGTCAGTTCTACAGAATTCAGTGAGGTGCTTTTGCAGCCCCTGATGCCCGATGCGATAGCTACAAAGGTCTCTACCGAGACCCTTTTGTAGTCCGGTATGCTGCAGAAATCTTCTTCATCTTCTGATGAGGTCTTTCGCACTACAGATTCTAGTCAGAAATTGACGTCTTCAAACCCAACTACCGTTTCTCAGACTAATGAATACTCTTAGGCCTAGAAGCCAGGCCACCCCTAGAAAATCTACCTCTAGCCTCCATCTTACTCCCGCCACTCCACCCCAGGCCCAGATGCTCAAGATAGCGGAGGATCTTATTTCCCTTATCAGGGGCAGTCAAGCCACAACTTCTAAAAGGAAAAGACACCCTTCTCCTGAACTATGGACAAAGCAAGATTCTAAGCAATCAGATTATTCAGATTTTGAAGAGGAACAACCACCTCTAACTGCTTATAAGGATTCAGATGCAGAGGAATCCATCCCTTCTGCCTCCTCACCATAAGACCTCTCCTTTGGGGAAACCCACCACACCCTCAGGGAACATTTCCAATGGGAATCTCAGGATATCCCTTCAGTCTAAGAATAGGCTAAGAGAATTTCTAGACCTACACCAGCACAGACCTTGCCATCCCACCTATTTTAGACGTGGTGGATGATGTTTTCCATGAATCCAGTTTAGCCCCGGATGCCCTCCTACATGCTCCCAGTAAACCAGACAGGGATTACAGAGTACCAGACACTCACAAACACCTGTACAGAAATCCTGCTGCAGATCCGGAGGTCATTACACAGGGACCCAAGGGAGCCAGGGCTAGTTCTGTAAAGAACCCTACACCTTCTGATAAGGATGCCAGCTCTCTGGACAGATGAGGTAAAATTTACCTCTGCAACCTTAGCCATCAAAGCTCTCAACTCTCAGTTTCATATATTAAAATATCAACAGCACACTTTGAGACTATTGAAGCATAAGATTTCTACCTTTCCTGACTGTGCCAGTTCTAAGGAGTTAGCAGATTTGTTGCACTCTACTTGTCAAATGACAAGGCACTCTTTACACTGTGGATATGAAGCACTAGAAGCCTCTAGCAGGGCAGCAGTGTCTGGATCTGTCATTAGGAGACATGCATGGTTGAAGGAACAATCTCTACCTGATCATGTCAAGTCTAAATTAATTGATGCACCCTTGGATAAAGGCCGCTTATTTGGAGAAAAAGCAGAAGAGGTGCTTAAAAAGATGGAAGACAAAGCAAAATCTATGCAAACATTAAAAGATTTCTTTCAGGTTCAACCTCCTAGATTCAGCAGGAATTTTCCCTCTAAGCACTGGTCCCTACCTGCTCCTAGCAGACAGGGGCAATCTAAGCCTCACAGGGATAGGCCACCCAGGTCCCTACAGCAGGGACAACAGAAAACCAAACAGTGGACCACATCCGCCTCTAAGGCAGGGACTTCTAAGCCATCCCTCTATGGCAAAAACTCTCTCTGACTCCCACACCCCCTCTGCCCTTCTTTTACCCAAAAGCTCGGAGGAAGGCTGTCCCTCTGCAAAAAAAAAATGTCTGTTTGTAACAAAGGACCAATGGGTCTTAAAGACCATTTTTCAGGGATACAAATTCACTTTCAACGAACTCCCAATTCTCAGGGGGTACCTAGACTTACCTCTCAATCAGTGGGCAGAGGCATTAAAACAAGTGCAAACTCTCATAGCCCAAGGGGCAGTAGAACCTTTCCCTGCAGATCAAACAGGCAAAGGCTTTTATTCCAGGCTTTTCCTTGTTCCCAGAAAGGAGGGCAATTGGCACCCCATCCTGGATCTGTCCATTCTGAACACATCCCTGGTGGTCCCCAAATTCAAAATGCTAACCCTGCAGCAGCTGCTGCCTATGCTGAGAATAAATGCCAGGTTAGTGACCCTGGACCTAAAAGTTGCCTACCTCGACATCCCCATAACGGAATTCTGCAGGAACTTCCTGTGCTTCAGAGCAGGCTCGCAGCACTTTCAGTTCTCTGCTCTCCCCTTTGGCTTATCTACTGCTCCCAGGGTTTTCACCAAATGTTTGGCCCTGGCCATAGCATTTTGCAGACAGAGTGCAAAGAAAGGCTGCTCCAGGATCTACACTTTCTCAAAACCCTCCTAACTTCCTTGGGGTTCACCATCAATGAGAAGAAATCAAAGCAAACTCCCTTCAGGAGGATCGTTTTCCTGGGAGCACTGCTAGACATAGCATCCCAAATGGCCTTCCTATCCCCAGAAAAGCAGAGCTTCCTGCCTCTCTACTTTACCCAGCTGGCATCCAAAAGTCACTTCACAGAGTGGAAGTTCAAGCAAGCCTTGGGGTACATGGCTTCTTGCATCCTTCTAATTCCTCTGGCCAGGCTTCACATGAGGAAACTTCAGTGGTATCTAAAGAACCTTTGGTGTCAGCACTCTCAACCTCTAGAGACCTCTCTACCTCTGATATCCTGTATAAGGGCCAAGTTTCTATGGTGGGCAGGGGCCTGTGCCAAGAACCAGGGTCTCCCCTTCATCCACTGCCCTACTGGGCAGACCATCACCACCAATGCCTCAGACATTGCTTGGGGCACCCACCTAGCAGGCAGGTGCACCCAAGGTCTTTGTGATGCCCAACACCTTCCCTTGCATATCTACCAGAAGGAAATGATGGCAGTGCAAATGGCTCTGACATCCTTCCACCCCCATCTCAGGCCAGGAGTTCTCCTTATCAAAACAGACACCACCACAGTAATGTGGTGCCATGAACCTTGGCTGACTGCATCCTCCATGGGATTACACCCGATAGCCCAATACCTACCAGGGGTCAACAATACCCTGGCAGACCACTTAAGCAGACACTTGCTGGACCCCCACGAATGGCAGTTCCACAAAAGGATCTTTTTGCAAGTCACTCAAGTGTGGGGAAATCTGGAGGTGGATCTCTTTGCTTTGCACCTCAACCATCAGCTAAAGAAATTCTGCACCAGGGAGTATCACCACCTGGCATGGAAGGTGGATGCCTTGACCTTCCCCTGGAACTCCCTCTTTATGTATGTATTTCCCCCTCTGCCTCTTATTCCCAATGTACGCATCAAGATAAGACCATCCTCATTGCTCCAGATCGGCCCAGACAACATTGGTACCCCCTTGCTGTGCAGCCTGACATCACAACCTCCCAGGCAGCTTCCCCAGATCCCAAACCTCTTGACTCAAGCAGGGGGGAAATGCTACACCCAGATTTGCAGACTCTCAAGCTATCAGCATGGCTGATACTCCCAATGTATGCAAGGGGCTTCTGCTAAGCAAGCAGGTCCTACACATTCTCACAGAGGCCAGAAGGTCCAGCACCAGGAAATCTTACACAGGGAAATGGAAAAGATTCTGCTCCTGGTGCCAGGCCAGAGGGGCCAGTTCCTCAAAACCTTCTGTCCCTTTTATCCTGGACTATCTAGCGGAATTACTCAACAGTGGCCTCTCTTTCTCTTCTGTTAAAAAATCCATGCCTCAGCCATTTCAGCTCATTTTAATACACACCGGCCCCTGTTCTCTCATCCTTTGAATAAACAATTTCTCAGAGGGGCTTCTAATATCAGACCTCCCAGAAGGCCTCCCGCTCCAGCCTGGGATCTAAATTATGTTTTGAAAAAACTAACCTTACCACCCTTTGAACCTGCTGCTTCAGCAGAACTGAATTTCCTCTCCTGGAAGACTGTTTTTTGCTA
The DNA here is from genome assembly GCF_019279795.1 of Protopterus annectens. Taxonomy (NCBI): domain Eukaryota; kingdom Metazoa; phylum Chordata; order Ceratodontiformes; family Protopteridae; genus Protopterus; species Protopterus annectens. The sequence continues at coordinate 124,224,096 of NC_056747.1, read as the reverse complement.
TCACTTCAGTCAGAAGGGTTTCTGAACTTCAGGCACTGATGGCTATTGAGCCCTTCATCATCTTCCATGCAGACAAGGTTTCCCTTAGGACTAACCCCTCCTTTATGCACACAGTGATGTCTTATGCGACTCTCAATCAGGCCATTCATCTGCCCACCTTCTTCACTAACCCTGAAAACAAGGGGAAAGAATTTTGCACACTCTAGACGTGCACAGACAGCTCAGATACTACCTGGACCGTACTAAACCCTTCAGAAAAATGGAACAACTTCTTGTCAGTTTTGCCCTAGGGGCAGAGGAGAAGCCCATTTCCAAGCAGACTATTTCCAAATGGATATCACACTGTGTCCATTTCTGCTACAGATTTCATGGGAAACCTCCCCCCAAGTCTATTTGTACCCATTCCACTAGGGCAGCCTCCACTTCCACAGCATTCCTCAGAGGGGTTCCCACCAGCGACATCTTGGAAGCTGCCACCTAGACTTCGGTCCATACCTTTACAAAGCATTACCACCTTCCTCTTTTCTCTAAGGCTAAGGCAGGGTTTGGCTCTGCAGGGCTTACTTACCCATGCCTAGGTCTCTAACTAATCCTGCCACCCCTCTCTTCAGCTTTGGGAATCCTCCCACAGGTGATGACTGCAACAGTGAAATACGAAGAACATAGTACAGTTGTGTACAATTAGCATAAATATAGATGTTAAGAGTGTACTCAATGTTGCAGTCCTGGTTTTCCTCCCTCCTTCTCCCTTATATCCTCTTTCATTAGGGAGACATAAGCTTCTCGGGGTGGTTGTTAACCACCAGGACTACTTTGCCATATTTCCTGGGGCTTCTGACTGGTTAGGGCAAGAAAAACTAATGTAATGGCATCAGCTGCCTTGCTTTACAGCACTGATGACCTGACGTCAGTCTATGGGCTACAGCAGCTAATGCAGAAAAACATTGACTCTGGTATTCAGGCCGGCCGAGGGCTACCACAGCAGGGATAACCCACAGGTGATGATTGCAACAGTGAATACACTTGAACATCTACATTTATGGTAAGTGTACACAACTGTACTTTTTCTAATGTCCTTAGTTTTGTGTAGGTAAAACTTTTCCTGCCATTGTAAATTTAAGAACGAAGAATTCTCTCACCCCTGTTTTGCAATGAGGGAAAGGAAGGAAGGAAGATGGACAGTGATTTAAATACAAGTCATTAACTATCTTGAGCATAAAGGAAGGATTAGTCCTAAATGAAACGTCTTCTTTATGAAAAGCCTAGAAGAGCTGAACTGCCACATGTAGTTCAGAAAACCTCTTGGCAGAAGTTAAGGCTAGCAACAACACAGTTTTGTAAATACAGAACTTTAAGGAAGAACTGGCTGCAAATTCAAAGGGTGCTGGGTCAACTTTTCCCAAACATAACTCTGATTCCAAGGAGGAGGTATTGGCTTTCTTAAAGGCCTAATGTGAAGGATGCCTTTCAATAATTCCTGGACCTCAAATCTAGAAAGTAGAGGTGGATCTAAAGCCACACAAGCAGAAATGGTGGACAAATGGGCTTTAATAAATGAGTAAATCAGACTAGAATTGAGCTGCTCACACAGCTATGAAAGAACAGTAGGAATACCCACAACAAATAGGGCCCCATTTAAGTTTCTTGCACTATTCCATTTAGAAACATAAGATTTTCTGGTTGCATGTTTTCAAGCCTACAAAACCTGAAGCACATCCTCAGAAAAATGGTGCCTGAAAGGAATTAAAAACCCTATCACCCAAAGGGAGTCAACTGCAGGGTGAGAAGAGGAGGGTGAATGACAGAACCCTTATTCTGAATCCTGTGAGGTAACTTGTGATCATTTCCCCTGGCCAGGTGAAAATTAAAGGGGAATCACTGCTGTATGGCCCAAAAGGGAGTCACCAGCAAAGTTTTGGGGCTGTCCAACATAATCTTGTGAAGGACCTTTGACAAACAAGGATGGAGAAATGCTTAAAGAAACATTCCCCTCGCAATAGGATATTGTCTGCTTTTCAGGTAAGTCGGCCTGGCACCTTGGAACAGAACTGGCAGAATTTTCCGACCTTGGGAGAGGCAAATAGATTTGAGTAATATACCACTGAAGAACAATATCTAGGAAGACTTCCCTGTGTACCATCTATTTGTGAGGATCTGCACTGGATCTCCTCAAGGTGTCTGCCACAATGTTTCTGTCTGAAGGAATATATACTGGCTGAACAACCAAGCTGTGCTGGAAGGCAAATCTCCATGGTATCAACAAGAGTTTCAAAGGTGGTAAGACTATCCCTCCTCGTATGTTTATGTACTGCATGACTGTGGTGTTATTGGTGAACACAGAGGGACTGAAGAGTCAGAATCAAGGCCTTCATCTCCTTATTTATTTATTTATATTTTATAGTATTTTACATTTGTTTACCGGAATTGTCCACTGGGCTGAAAAAAAGTCCTTTTTCAGTGGAGGCCTGGGGAGAAAAGCTCCACATTTACAAAACAGACAAAGTGTCAAAAAACAAAATGCAGAATAGGCACACACAACTTCTAGTTAGACAGTCAAATATACTTAACAACTTTTATAGGGTCGCGGTGGTGCAGCGGTTAGCATCGTCACCTCACAGCAAGAGGATCTCCCATTTTATTCTCAGCTGGAGCGCCTTCTGTGTGGAGTCTGCATGTCTGCCCATAGTCGAGTGATGTCCAAAGACATGCAGGTAGGTAGGTGCGTGCGTGAATGGGTGTGCCTTCTTTGAAGGTTAGGTGTCAGGCTGGCAACCGGCACCGTAAAAATCCATTGCCAATCATTAGCGGACTGGAGTTCCACTGTGGCGACCCCTAACCGAGAAAAGCCGAAAGACATAAAATGGAGATATGTTCCATGTACATAAAAGAATGTGTGGTAAAAATATGCACTGGGACGCATAAGTAGTTAGCATGGTGGAGTCTTGTTCGTTATCCTTGACACTGATGTGTGTGGTTACTTGTTGGGGAGACTAATGCACCCCAAACCCCAATATTGTTGGAACAACTCCCCCAAGCCAGATCGGAGGCATCTGTGTACAGCTCCTGAGTGGGGGGGGGGGGAGATTAGAAATGGGAGTCCCAGATTGAGTGAAATCTGGTTGATACAAAACAAAAACTCCTTCCGTATGTAAGGCAAGAGAGGAATATGAAATGGATAGCAATGTTGAAGTCAAAAGGCCTTGAATTAACACTGCAACTTCATCATATGGAATCTGTCAAACAGAATCATAGGAATAATGGTTACCATGAACCCAAGCGTTCTCCAAATCTCACTTACTGAGGTCATTTTTAAAGGGAGAAAGCTTGAAAAGAAATTGTTAGAAACAGAATCTTGTCCATAGGAAGGAAGGTTGTCATAGAAAGAATTTCAATTCTGTAAACTGAGAAAATCTGGTCTTGAGAGGGGGTCAAAACCAGTTTCTTTAGGTTTAGAGTGAATCCAAGACTGCAAAGAAAATGCATAGTGAACACCAAACCCTTCTGAAGAGCAAGAGAAGGAGCCTGAATCAAAAGGTCATCCAGATTAGGGAATATTTGAATGCCGTGAATTATGCAAAAGGCTATGACAGAAGCTATTCGTTTGGTAAACACACTCAGAGCTGCAGGAAGATGAGAACTTAGAGAATCTAAAAATGTCGTGAAAAGTGAATGAATAGCAATATGAAGACAGGCTTCCTCCAAATCTAAAGAGACCAGAAAGGTTTGAGGAAGTAGCTCAGGAAACAGTCTGAATAGTTAAAATCATGAAACTGGTAACCAGCACAAAGGTATTGAGAAAAGAAAGATCCAGGAGAGGTCTCAAGGGCCTTCTTTTCTGCAGACAGAAGCATCCGGGAATAGAAATCCCTGCCCAACTGGGAGAGGGAGAAAGTACAGTTGTGTACCTACCATAAATGTAGATGTTGAGTGTATTCACTGTTGCTGTCATTACTCCTGGGTTATCCTGCTGGCAAGCTGTCCGTGGTCAGCCAGAATTCCAAAGTCTAGTTCCGGCGTCGGTTGCTGTCGCCTCTTCCCTGACGTCAGTGCGCCAGGGGTATAAAATATGCAGCCGACGCCATTTTCTTCAGTTTTTCTTGCCCCAGATGTCAGGTGCCCCAAATAGGTAGGCTGAAAAATATAGCAAAAAGAAATGCATACACAAAAATAACATTTCCTTCATCTACAAGCAAATACATCAAAAAGGTTGTATAGGATAGAGAAATGCAAGTAAGTCCCAGCAAAGAAAGGGGGATGGTGGGTGGGTAATCTGGACTGCAACAGTGAATACACTCTAACATCTACATTTATGGTAGGTACACAACTGTACTATGTTCATAGTGTTTCACTGTTGCACTCATTACTCTTGGGTTGGATCCCAAAGCTGAGGATGGGTGACTGGCTAAATAGGATTAGGAGAGGCTATGAGGCCCTGCAGAACTGCAGTGGCGAAGCCTGCTCTGGAATTAAGAGTAGAGAGGCAAGTGGTAGTGTTTTGTAAAGGTGTGCACTGAACTCCAAGTTGCAGCCTCTAAGATTTCTTTGGTTGGTACTCCTCTGAGGAAGGCTGCTGAAGTGGCTGCTGATCTGGTGGAATGAGGCCTAATGCCCTTAGGCACTGATTTGCCATGTTGAGAATAGCAGAAACGGATGCAATGGCCTATCCATTTAGAAATAGTCTGTTTTGATATAGCCTTTCCTTGTGATCCTGCAGCATATGACACTAAAAGTTACTCAGTTTTTCTGAAAGCTTTGGTTCTGTCCAAGTAGAAGCCTAACTGCCTGTGTATGTCCAAAGAATGCAGAATTTTCTCACCCTTGTTCTGTGGATTTGTGTAAAAGGTAGGCAAGTGAATGGTTTGGTTGAGGGCCACACTGAACACCACCTTAGGCATAAATGTAGGGTTTGTCCTCAGAGAAACCCTGTCTGGATGAAAAATGATGAAAGGTTCCACAGCCACGAGTGCTTGTAACTCCGAGACTCGCCTTGCAGAGGTTATGGCTAGGAGTAGAGCTGTCTTCCAAGATAGGAATTTAATATCCGCTGCTGATGCTGGCTCAAAAGGTGGCAGTGTGAGTTTCTCCAGAACATAATTGAGGTCCCAGGCCGGAATCAGTGCTCTCCTTGGAGGCCTAATGTTTTTGGCCCCTCTGAGGTACTGCCTTAATTAAAGGATGAGAAAAAATAGGTGGTTCCGTATTGTAATGTGCAGAAATGGCCGAGGCATGAATCTTAATTGATGAGAAGGAAAGGCCTTTGTTCAGCATCTCAGTTAGGTATTGAAAATCTGAGCAATATTAGGTACAGATGTGTCAATGCCTTGTTCCCGGTTCCAAGCACAGAATCTCTTCCATTTTTCTGCATAAGATTTTCAAGATTTTCTGGTACTGGGCCTCCTGGCCTCCAAGATAACATCCATAACAGCTTTTGAAAGAGGAGTTTTTTGAATGGCTACATTATCCGCCATGCTGCCAGATTTAAGGTCCTGAGTTGACTGTGCAGGATCCGATTATTTTGTTGGGTCAGCAAGTGAGAGGTTTGAGGCAATATCCATGGTGGACCTTGAGACAAGCTCTTTAGGATTGGGTACCAGTGCTGGCGTGGCCAGTCTGGTGCAATCAGAATCAGTTTTGGCTTCTCTTGTCTGACCTTTAGGAGTACTCTGGGAAGTAGAGGCAGAGGGGGAAAAGCATATACTGTTAGATTTTTCCAGCTGAATGATAAGGCGTCCACTTTCCATGCTTGCTTGTGGTAAATCCTTGTGCAAAATCTCGGGAGTTGACAGTTGTGAGGGGAGGCAAATAGATCTGTGTCTGGGCAACCCCATTTCCTTATTATCATTCTGAAGACTTGTGGATCCAGTTTCCATTCGTGGGGATCCATGAGGTTTCTACTTAGTTCGTCTGCCAGAGTATTTGTTTTTCCTGGCAAGAATTGTGCTTGTAAGTGGACTTGAAAAGCCAATGCTGTGTCCCATAAGGTCATTGCTTGTCTGCAGAGGGGGTAAGAATGAGTACCCCCCTGCTTGTTTATGTACCACATGACCGTAGTGTTGTCTGTCTTTATCAGTAATTGTCCTGGATGAAGCAGGTCCTTGAAAGCTGTCAAGGCATTTTGGACAGCTAGCATCGCTTTTTGATTGATGTGAAGATGCATCTGGTTTACAGGCCATGTGCCCTGAATACATTTTCCTGCCATATGGGCCCCCCAGGCATAATCTGATGCATCCGTTGTCAATGTCTGTCTGGCTGTGGGTAAACTGAATGGCAGACCCTTGTTGTGGTGACAGGCTTCTGCCCACCATCGAAACTCCTGTTGTAGGCAGGGAATGAGTGCAATTACTATCTCCAGGCTGTGGCAATGCTGAGTCCAAACACTTTTCAGATACCATTGAAGTTTCCTCATATGCAGTCTGGCATATGGAATTAGTAGAATGCAGGATGCCATGAAACCCAAGGCCTGCAGGATTTTCCTTGCAGCTAAGTGGGTTTTTGTTGCCAATTTCTTGAAGTAAGTAGTCAGTTGTTTTTGCTTGTCTGGCATGAGATAAGCCATGTGGGCAGTTGTATTTAAGCTTGCACCCAGGGATATTATCTCTTGAGAGGGCACTAGTTTTGATTTATTTTCGTTTACTGTGTACCCTAGGCCAATTAGTAATCTTTTTATAAATGCCAGATGCTGAAGAAGAGTGTCTTTGTTCTCTGCTTGAATTAGGCAGTCGTCCAAGTAGGGATATATTTGGATTCCTTTTTGTCTGCAAAATGCAATTACTGGTGCCAAGCATTTTGTAAAGATCCTGGGCGCAGTAGATAAGCCAAAGGGCAGTGCAGAGAATTGGTAATGCTTTGAGCCAGCTATGATTCTGAGGTATCTTCTGCAAGATTGTCTGATTGGGACATGCAGGTATGCCTCTTTTAGGTCCAAAGTTACAAGCCAAGCCCTCTTGCCCAGCATGGGCAGTAGCTGCTGAAGAGTCAACATCTTGAATTTTGGAACTTCCAGAAACGTGTTTAGTATAGACAGGTCCAGAATAGGTCTCCAGGTTTTGTCCTTCCTGGGTACTAGAAAAAGTCTGGAGTAAAATCATTGCCCCTGCTCTTGTTGTGGTACTTTCTGAATGGCCCTCATGTCCATGAGGGTTGTTATTTGTTTTTGTGCCTCTGCCCTTTGATTGTGTGGCAGGTCTGGCATGCACTTTGACCTTGGTACAGTGTGAAAATGGAACCTGTAGCCTTGGGACACTATGTTCAGAACCCAATTGTCTTGGGTAACTATTTGCCAATTCAATGACAAAAGTGGCAGTTTTCCCCCTAAGGGGGCTGTCAAAAGAAACCTGCTTGGAACTGGTAGAGGAAAGTCATTGGGACGGTTTCCTGTAAGGCTGTGATTTGTCTTCTCCACTTTTGGAGGTAGGAGCACCACATTGTTTAGGTCTGTATGAGCCTTGGGGCTGAGATCTGCCTCTGGGACGTCTGTATCTAGCTCTTTGTGGTCTGTCAGAGACCGGAAAGGACCAATTTTTAGAAGGCCAGTTCCTGCTAAACCTGGGTGGCTGTACCTGTAAGAAATCCTTTACTGTCTGCATGGATTTTGCTTTATCCTCCATTTTTTTCAACACCTCTTCTGCTTTAGTACCAAACAAAGTATCATGCTGTAATGGTGCATCTAATAATTTTGCTTTAACATGATCAGGCAGATTTTGTTCCTTTAACCAAGCATGCCTTCTAATAACAGAACCTGTAACAGCGGCCCTGCAAGAGGTCTCCAGCGAATCATAACCACATTGCAAAGTATGCTTTCCCACTTGTTCAGTTGCATGCAATAAATCCTGCAATTCTTTGTTCTCTGAACATTCAGTATTTGTCAACATTTTTTGCTTAAGTAGTGACATTAAATATTGCTGATATTTAAGCATATGAAATTGACAATTTAAAGCCCTTATAGCCAGAGTGGCAGAAGTGTAAACTTTTTCTCCCCATCTGTCTAGCACCCTAGAATCCCTATCAGAGGGGACAGGGTTTTTTGCAGTGGAAGCTTTAACCCCCTTGGGACCCTGAGATATAGTTTCTGGGTCTGCTGCTAAGTTTTTATATAGGAATTTATGAGAATCCGGGACCCTATAGTATCTGTCTGGCTTAGCAGGTGCAGGGGGTAAAGAGTCAGGGGACAGTCCGGACTCTGAAAATACATCATCTACAATGTCTAGAACAGGTGGAATAGCTAGGGTTCTGTGCGGAGAAAGAAGCAGGAAGTCTCGGAGTCTTTTCTTAGACTCAGAATAATCATGGCTCTCCCAGTGGAAATGCCCCCTCATAGTATGCAGTGTTTCCCCAAAAGAATAGTCCTCAGGAGGAGAGGCTGAAGGAATGGATTCTTCAGCATCAGAATCCTCATAGGGAAGCATGGGGTAATCCTGTTCAGAAGAGGAATCAGAGGAAATAGAAACCTGATCAGAAGAATAATACTCTGTCTCTTGCCTAGACCTCTTATCAGGAGGGGGATGGGAGCCCCTGATGAAAGTAATTAGGTCTTCGGCCATTTTGAGCATCTGTTTGTTAGGCATGGAAGTCTGAAGAGGAGAATGCTGTACTTGCTTCTTTGTCTTTAGTCTTTCTCTTTCGAAGCTGAAGATGGCTTAATATATAGTTGTGTCGGTCTGAAGACACCCTCAGAAACAGATGCCTGCTCAGCGGCTCCAGACCCATTTGAGGGATTGATTTCAGAGGGTCCAATATCTTGAGTTTCCAGAGGCCCAGTCGGCTCCACGTGGGAGTCGGTAGCGGTCAGTGGCTCTGAGGTAGTGGGTGCCAGGGGCTGCGAAAGTGCTTCACTGAGAATCGATTAACCGGCGACTGGCCTAGAAGAGGCTTTGTCGTCTGTTTTGGACCTCGGATGCCTATCCTTGTCCTTGCGTTTTTTGTAAGCTCCAGTTGTCGGCTGTTCTGCCGGCATTATATAATTAAATTGTCGGCCAAAGTAATGAAATGCAAAATCGAACCGACGCTTGACAGTGCGTTGGTTGAATCTAGCACAAAACCGACAGCTAGCAACGTTGTGATCAGGGCCCTAGGCAAGGAATACAGTAAGAGTGAAAATCCTTATGAGGTATTTGCTTCCCACAAGAAGAAATACAATTGTTAACTTTTTCTGACATCAGTCTGGAGCAAGAAAAAAAGTTTCCCCAATGGGGTACTTGGCTTTAATGAAGACTTCAGTCCTGAAATTCAGATTTGAAAATCTCAGGAGTCGGACAACCGGCACTTGCAAACTGCTTTTGCTTCGGGCTCCGCGCGGCAAGAAAGACTGAAGAAAATGGTATCGGCTTCATCTTTTATACCCCTGGCGCACTGACGTCAGGGAAGAGGCGACAGCAAACGACGCCGGACCTAGACTTTGGAATTCTGGCCGACCACGGTCAGCCTGCCAGCAGGATAACCCAAGAGAAATGACTGCAACAGTGAAACACGATGAACGTCTGACTGTAGCGTGCCCTGATTCAGAATATCTTGAAGGAACAGGGGAAACAAGAGATAACAAGTCTGGAGGAGGTTAAAGAATGTCTGCAAAAGGGGGCAGAGATTTCCATGGCACCCTATAACCCTTTTCTGTGATCAAAAGAACCCACTCATCTGTGACGATCTGCTGCTAAACTGGAAAGGACTGAGAGAGACTGAAATCTGGATGAGGGAAGGGCTGGAAAATAGTCAGATTGAGGCAGTTGGTCAGGAACGGAAGTTTTTTTTATTTTTAGAATCCCAGCCACTGTGGATGCACAAGCCAGTGCATTTCTTTGTGTCAGTCCCAAGTCCAGATAAATGGGGAGGGCTGCGTGAGGAAGGGCATCCGGCGTAAAATTTTGCCAAATCATACATGTGGGCAACAGTGCAGATATACATATCGGATCGTTAAAGGCACGGGTTAACAACTGCCACCAGTACTGTTGGCCAACAGGGTGCTGGCAGAAACTGGGCTACTGTTGGCCGAAGGAGGAGAAGAGAGGGAAGGCATGCCTGAAGGCAGGTAAAGGCTAGGACTGTGGTAGTGAGGGTCGGAACTTTGAATGTTGGCAGTATGACTGGTATAGGGAGGGAGCTAGCTGATATGATGGACAGAAGGAAGCGTGGTATATTGTGTGTGCAAGAGACCAGATGGAAGGGGAGCAAGGCTAGGTGTATCGCAGGCGGGTTCAAATTGTTTTATCATGGTGTGGATGGGAGGAGAAATGGCATAGGCATTATCCTGAAGGAACAGTATGCTAAGAGTGTTTTGGAGGTGAAAAGAGTGTCAGATAGAGTGATGTTTATGAAGCTGGAAATTGATGGTGTAATGATGAATGTTCATGCGTATGCTCCACAAGTTGGGTGTGCGATGGATGAGAAAGAAAAATTTTGGAGTGAGTTGGATGAAGTAGTGATGACTGTACCACCCCAAGGGTGAGAGAGTGGTGATTGGAGGAGATTTCAATGGGCATGTTGGTGAAGGGAAAAGAGGGGATGAGAAAGTGATGGGTAGGGTATGGTGTTAAGCAAAGGAATGCAGAAGGTCAGATGGTAGTGGATTTTGCGAAAAGGATGGACATGACTGTGGTGAATACGTATTTTAACAAGAGGGAGGAGCATAGGGTGACATACAAGAGTGGAGGAAGATGCACACAGGTGGAGTATATCTTATGTAGGAGGGCCAGATTGAAAGAGATTGGAGACTGTAAAGTGGTGAACAGGGAAAGTGTAGTTAGGCAGCATAGGATGGTGGTTTGTAGGATGATATTGGTGATCAAGAAGAGGAGGAGGAGGAGGAGGAGGAGGAGTGTGAGGGCAGCACCAAGGATCAAATGGTGGAAATTGAAAAAGGGTGTTTGCGAGGTGGAGTTCAGGGAAGAGTCAAGACAGGCACTGGGTGGCAGTGAAGAGTTACCGAATAGCTGAGTAACTACAGCAGAGCTAGTAAAGGAGATGGCTAGAAAGGTGCTTGATGTGACATCTGGAAAGAGGAAGGAGGACAAGGAGACCTGGTGGTGGAATGAGGAAGTACAGGAGAGTATACAGAGAAAGAGGTTGGCAAAGAAGAAGTGGGATTGTCAGGGAGATGAAGAAAGTAGACAGATGAGGTGCATGGCAAAGAGAGAGTTGGTGAAGGCTAAGGATAAGGCATATGAAGAGTTGTATGAAAGGGTGGACACTAAGGAGGGAGAAAAGGACCTGTACCGATTGGCTAGAGAGAGGGACCGAGCTAGTAAAGATGTGCAGCAGGTAAGGGTGATAAAGGATAATGAGGGAAACGTACTCACAAGCGAGGAGAGTGTGTTGAGCAGATGGAAAGAGTACTTTGAGGGGCTGATGAATGAAGAGAATGAGCGGAGAGAAGGTTGGATAATGTGCAGATAGTGAATCATGAAGTGCAGTGGATTAGCAAGGAGGAAGTAAGGATAGCTATGAAGAGGATAAAGAATGGAAAGGCTGTTGGTCCAGATGACAACCTGTGGAAGCATGGAGGTGTTTAGGTGAAATGGCAGTGGAGTTTTTAACTAGATTGTTTAATGAAATTTTGGAAAGTCAGAGGATGCCTGAGGAATGGAGAAAAAGTGTTTTAGTACCGATTTTTAAGAATAAGGGTGATGTGCAGAGTACTACAGAAGGATTAAATGGATCAGTCACAGCATGAAGTTATGGGAAAGAGTAGTGGAAGCTAGGTTAAGAAGGGAGGTGATGATTAGTGATCAGCAGTATGATTTCATGCCAGGAAAGAGCACTACAGATGCGATGTTTGATCTGAGAGTGTTGATGGAGAAGTACAGAGAAGGTCAGAAGGAGATGCATTGTGTCTTTGTGGACTTAGAGAAAGCATATGTCAGGGTGCCTAGAGAGGAGTTGTGGTATTGCATGAGGAAGTCGGGAGAGTCAGAGAAGTATGTAAGAGTGGTATATGATATGTACGAGGGTAGTACGACAGCGGTGAGGTGTGCGGTGGGAGTGACGGATGCGTTTAAGGTGGAGGTGAGATTACATCAAGGATCAGCTCTGAGCTCTTTCTTATTTGCAATAGTGATGGACAGGTTGACAGACGAGATCAGACAGGAGTCCCCGTGAACTATGACATTTGCAGATGACACTGTAATCTGTAGTGAGAGTAGGGAACAGGTGGAGGAGACCTGGAGAGGTGGAGATATGCTCTAGAGAGAAGAGGAATGAAGGTCAGCAGGAATAAGACAGAATATATGTGTGTGATTGAGAGGGAGGATAAAGGAATGGTGCGGATGCAGGGAGTACAGGTGGTGAAAGTGGAGGAGTTTAAATACTTGGGATCAACAGTTCAGAGTAATGGTGAGTGTGGAAGAGAGGTGAAGAAGAGTGTACAGGCAGGATGGAGTGGGTGGAGAAGAGTGTTAGGAGTGATTTGTGACAGACGAGTACCAGTAAGAGTGAAAGGGAAGGTCTACAAGAGGGTAGTGAGACATACCTATGTTACATGGGTTAGAGACAGTGGCATTGACAAAAAGGCAGGAGTTTGAGCTGGATGTGGCAGAGTTAAAGATGTTATTATTTGCACTGGGTGTGATGAGGGTGGACAGGATTAGGAATAAGTATATTAGATGGTCAGCCCAGGTTGGAAGGTTTGGAGACAAAGCCAGAGAGGCAAGATTACGTTGGTTTGGACATGTGCTGAGGAGGGATGCTGAGTATAGTGGGAAAAAGATGCTAAGGATGAAGCTACCAGGTAACAGGAAAAGAGGAAGACCTAAGATAAGGTTTATGGATGTGGTGAGAGAGGACATGCAGGTGATTGGTGTGACAGAGCAAGATGCAGAGGACAGGAAGAAATGGAAACAGATGATCCGCTGTGGCGACCCCTAATGGGAGCAGCCGAAAGAAGAAGAAGAATCCCGACTTGTTTTGTTTGGAAATATTCCCTTACAGGCATGTTTACTGTTTTGTGACTGCCTTTGCTGTCTCCTGATAAAAGGACCCACTTTGAAAAGATAATTCCTCTGATAATGTGGGACACTTGAAAGGAACATTTGTTTTAAGTCCTGCATCATTTTGTCTTTCTCTTGCAAACTTTAAATATTTCTTTAGTAGCAGAACCAAATAAATTCTCCAGTGGGGAATGCAAAAGCTTGGCTTTAACATCCTCAGGAAGGGACTGGAGTCTAAGTCAGGAATACCTATGAATAACAGACCCAGACGCAGCAACCCTTGAAGAAGTAGTCAGCAGCATCACAGCTGCACTTCATAAAGTGCCTGACCACCTGAGAGGTGGAGCAAAGATAAGGCTGAGAACTTAACTGCCAAAATCAGGCATATCATTTAAGATATCACCAGGCTTACAGAGGAACAGAATATAAACAATTAGTCCAGATAAAATCACTTTAGCTAGAAGATCTAGGGGAATTTCTCTCTGATACCCTCCCTGTGGGAGGAATAAAGGCACCTTCTTGAAGTTTCCAGTAGTTTATTCAGTTAAGTAGAACAAGAACACCCATCCACCTAGGGAGAGAAGGTTGGGTGAAAATATAAAGGAGCTAGGGATAAGTGTGGGGGGGGGGGGAGCCTGGACTAGATGAAATGTGCAATATAATTCTATAAGGAAGTGCAGGGTGGGGACAGGAGAGGTAGAACAAGTGTTGGTATACAGTGAGTGCCAGGAGGAGGCTAGGATGACTGTCACAAGGTTGACAGTGATACTGGTATTTGAATAATAAGAAGAGGAGATGCAGGGGCCAGGGGATATAGATATGATATTAGTAATAAACATGGATGCAAACATTCTGGTCAAAATTATAAGTAGATTAAAGAAGATACTACCAAGACACACCCAGAGAGAGAGAGAAGGTGCTGCTCATGTCAGTAGGCAGCGGGTGGCTTTTAATAACAGTCAGTTGTATAGGTGTTAGAAGGAAAAACAGCAAGCAGAGGTGGTGGTTTTAGTTAGAGATAACTGTTACAGATCCTAAAGGAGACAAGAACAGGTTTCAAGTTTGTGGGATGTGTTAGGGTAGTTTATAAAGTCAAACATAGCAGTGCTAATACATGTTTGTTTGACAGGTGAACCAGATACCAGGCCTTTCCATATTACTGGTGAGGGAAGGGCTGAAAGAGAATGGGCGGGGGGTGGACATTCTTAAAAGTTTCAAAGCAAATTAATACTAATGGGGAAAACATATATAGGGCAGTTACTGGGCATTTAGAGACATCCAAAAAGGTATCAGGATTTTAAAGCGACCTGAAAAACGTTATGGTGAAGTTAAAGTTAGAAATTGTGAGAAAGTAAGTTGAAATTTACATTGTAAGCCAGAGTCTAAGAATCTGGAAGTGTGCACAAGTGTAAGGAAGAGGAGGAAGCCAAGTAAGAAGGAAGAAAGTGGCTTGGGGAGATGGAGGGTGAAGACATGGTAATGCTGTGCATGATGGGCATTACAAAGGTGCCAACCTACCTGAGGGTGGCATACCTTCTGTGATGGAGGCAGTTGATTGGTAATGATCTGGTAATCAAAGAAATTAAATGTATGCAACAGGTTCATAGAAAGAGACTGATCCACACAAACTGCAGCAAAATGGTGAAGGTAACGGGAGAAAAGTGGGAGATATGGTGTTATATATAATCTGCATCAGTGGCTGAGAGGGAGAGAGAGAGAAAAAGTAGGGGTGGGTTAGGCTGAGTGATGAGAAATATGGACTGTGGCGGGAGAAGACAAAAATGGAAGAGCTGGTGGGTAAGAGTTAAGAGGAATAACTTTGGGACAAGGAAGAAAGCTGATTAAGAGACGGAACTATTAGAAAGTAAATTGTTTTGGAATATAGAACTGGTTTTACTGAAGGACAAAGTAGAAAGGATAAGAAAGAAGAGAAGTGGGATGGAAAGGGAAGGAACACTTGAAAGAATGAGCTGGACAAGGTTAAAAAAAGACTTAGGGTGAACTGGGAGAAAATAATCAAACGGGTAGCAAAGAAAGGGTACTAGTAAGGAAAGGAAGATAAATCATTTTTAGAGATGAACAGTGAATGAAGGGGAGGTGAAATAGAAATGTTAATGAAGAGACTGAAATCCATGAAGAGTACAAGGAGGTACTAAGGATAGCAAAGATAGCGAAGAACAGTAAAGCTGCTAAAACGAGCATGGGAATCGGTGGCTCAGAGGCCTCTATGAGTGGCTCGAAATACCAAAGTGCTTCTGGAAAGAGCAGAAAAAAGGAGAATGACAGGTGGTAGCATGACCAACCAAGATTAGTATGCATGATGTCTTTCCTAGATCACGGGTGCAGTATTCCTTACAAGTGGGATGTCCGGCCAGCGTACCAAAGCTTTGCCCTTCAATGCACCTTATGTTCAACATATGACCTAACCCCAAAGGTGGGAGGTACATAAGAGATGTATAGGCATGAGAACCTCAGAATTCCTTTGCTGCCATAATGAACACAGATCTCGGTCTTTGGTCTGCTGGTCGTACATCTCAAAGTTAATTATCTAGCTATTTGGACATATAAGTATCCTGTTAGGGACACTTTCTTTTCTTTAGTCTTCACTACTTTTATGTACGTCACCCAGAAAAGGGAAATCTGGTTAAGGGAGACAGATTCCCCATAAGCTCCATCTCGACACATCTCCATTTTGCCTGAGTGTAGAGCATAACGATTTGTCATTCGTCCTTAAGAACCTACTCAGCCATCTCTTGCATCAGTTTGCTTAGAAAACCAATATCTTAAGCTCCATGCCCAAGCTACAGTGTTAGCTGAGTCATCCAGCCCTGACATTAAGCCACAGCACAAAAAGTCTAGAAGCTTACATCAACTTTAGCTGTCCAGCCCCAGCTGCACATCCCTCCCCCCGTGTTCAAGGATAAGACCTTAGATCATCCAGTTCCAACAATGGCCGCACACTATCGTGATCCTGTCGGATGCTGATATGGGGCAGACTGCTCATATGTCTGCTGGGTATGATTAGCCATCTGTTATTAGCAAGAAGGGAGAATCTAGGCTGGTTATTTCTGAAGGAAAGTACAGTTGTGTACACTTACCATAAATGTAGATGTTCGAGTGTATTCACTGTTGCAGTCATTACATTTGGGTTATCTGTTGCAGGTAGCCCTCAGTCGGCCTGATTAACAAAGTCTTGGGTCCTGCGTCAGTTGCTGTCCCTTCTTCTCAGGTCGTCAGGGGTATAAAACATGCAGCTGACACTAATACATCAGTTTTTCTTGCACCAGATGTCAGGTGCCCCCCTAATGGGATGCAATTAAACATAAAAGCACAAAGATATACCTCCAACAAAAAAGCAAATACACAAAAAAGGCTTTTAAGCATAGTAAAGGAAAGTAGAGGTATAGCCAAAGAAGTTAGGGGGCTGGAGAGAGGGTAACCAGGACTGCAACAGTGAATACACTCAAACATCTACAATTATGGTAAGTGTACACAACTGTACTATGTTCTTCGTGTTTCACTGGTGCAGTCATTACACTTGGGTAGATTCCCAAAGCTATGGTTGGGAGGAGGAATTTAGATAGCATTAGGGCCAGCTATAAGGCCCTGCAAAACAACAGTGGCAAAACCAGCTCTGGATTTAGAGAAAATTGGCAAATGATAATGCTTGGTGAAAGTATGTACAGAACTCCAGGTAACAGCTTCTAGGATGTCCATGGTAGGGACACCTCTGAGAAAGGCTGTAGAGGTAGATGCAGCCCTGGTGGAGTGAGGTCTGATCCCCTGGAGGATAGGTTTTCCATGGTGCTTATAGCAGACATGAATGCAATGGCTTATCCACTTAGAAATGGTTTGCTTTGAAATAGCCTTCCCCTCTGCCCCTGCAGCAAATGCCACCAGCAGGTGTTCAGATTTCTTTTGAGGTTTAGTCCTGTCCAAGTAGAATCTAAGTTGTCTGTGCACATCTAAGAAATGCAGTATCCGTCCCCCTTTATTCTGTGGATTGGGAAAGAAGGCTGGCAAATGAATGGACTGATTAAGAGCCACACTGGATACCACCTTGGACATGAAGGATGGATTGGTTCTGAGGGACACCCTGTCAGCATGAAAGTTGATGAAAGGCTCCACTGCCAAAAGTGCCAGTAATTCAGATACCCTTCTAGCTGAAGTGATTGCTAAAAGAAAAGCTGTTTTCCAAGAAAGAAATTTTAAGTCTGCAGTAGCAGCTGGCTCAAAAGGAGGTAGAGTGAGTTTCTCCAAGACAACGTTACGGTCCCAGGCTGGGGTTGGAGCTCTCGTGGGTGGTCTCACATTTTTGGCCCCTCTGTGGAACTGCTTGAGCAGTGGATGAGAGAAGAGGGGAGGTTCTGTGTTATAATGAGCTGAAATGACTGAGGCATGGATTTTAATGGAGGAAAAAGACAGACCCTTGTGAAGCATCTCAGTTAAGTAGTGTAAAATCTGAGGTAAATTGGGCACTGCTGTGCTCACCCCTTCAGATTGATTCCATGCACAGAATCTTTTCCATTTTTCAGCATAAGATTTTCTAGTACTAGGCCTCCTTGCCTCTAAAATGATATCCATCACAGGTTTACTGAGGGATGGTAAAGGAGAGATTAAGTAATTAGCCAGGCTGCAAGGTTCAGTGTTAGAAGCGGAGGGTGCAGAATCTGGTTCTCCTGCTGAGAAAGCAGGGAAGGAGTCTGAGGCAGGTGCCATGGAGATAACCGTGACACACTGCGCAGAAGGGGGTACCAGTGTTGGCGCGGCCAGTCTGGAGCAATCAAAATCATCCTTGGTTTGTCCTGTTTGATTTTTAGTAGTACTTTGGAGAGCAGAGGTAGAGGGGGATGGCATAGACTGATAGGTTTTTCCAGCTGAAGGACAGAGCATCCACTTTCCAGGCTTATTTGTGGAGAGTCTTTGTGCAAAATTTGTCCAACTGGTAGTTCTGGGGAGAGGCAAACCGGTCTATATCTGCGCTCTCTCATTTGCTTGTCAACATGTTGAAAATCCTTGGTTCCAGTTTCCACTCGTGTGGGTCCATGAGGTTCCTGCTTAGTCCATCTGCCAGTGTATTTAATTTTCCTGGCAGGAATTGAGCTTGTAGTGTACTTGGCAGCTCAAGGCTGTGTTCCACAATGCCATGGCTAGTCTGCAGAGGGGGTAAGAATGTGTACCCCCTGCTTGTTTATGTACCATATAACAGTGGTGTTGTTTGTTTTTACCATTAGTTGTCCTGGAAGAATGTGGTCCTTGAAGGTTGTCAGAGCATTCTGTACAGCTAACATTTCTTTTTGATTGATATGCAGGTGCATTTGACTTGGGTTTCATTTGCCCTGAATGCACTTCCCTGCCAGGTGAGCCCCCCATGCATAGTCTGATGCATCTGTTGCTAGGGTTTGGGCAGCAGGGGGTGGTGTGAAAGGTAGTCCCTTGTTTTGGTGGCAGGCCTCTGCCCACCAAAGGAACTCTAGGCGTAGGCAAGGTATGATAGAAATCATTGTTTCTCGGTCTTGAGAATGTTGACACCATAGGCTTTTCATATACCACTGTAGTTTCTTCATATGCAGTCTTGCATATGGAATTAGAAGAATGCAGGAGGCCATGAACCTCAAGGCTTGCAGTATTTGTCTTGCAGATAGCAGGGGTTTTGTGGCCACTTGTTTGAAGTAGGTTGTCAAATGAATTTGTTTCTCTGGCATGAGGTAAGCCATCTGGGAAGTTGTATTCAAGCTTGCTCCCAAGAATATAATTTGTTGACAGGGTACCAGGTGTGATTTATTTTCGTTTATGGTGCACCCCAGACAAGTTAGAACCCTTTGTACAAAGGCCAGGTGATTCAAAAGTATGTCCTGGCTTTCTGCCTGAATTACACAATCGTCCAGGTATGGGTATATTTGAATATTTCTTTGCCTGCAAAATGCAATAACTGGAGCTAGGCACTTTGTGAATACCCTGGGTGCAGTAGATAAGCCAAAGGGCAGTGCAGAGAACTGATGGGGCATGTAGCCTGCTTTGAAGAGTATGTATCTTCTGCAAGATTCCCTGATTGGGATGTGCAGGTATACTTCTTTTAAATCCAGTGATGCCAACCAGGCATCTTTGCCTAGCATAGGAAGTAATTGGTGAAGAGTCAGCATCTTGAATTTTGGAATCTCCAAAAAGGTGTTTAGAGTAGACAGGTCCAGGATAGGATGCCATGAATTGTCTTTTCTAGGTACCAGGAAAAGTCTCGAGTAGAAACATTATCCCTTTTCCTCTTCTGGAACCAGTTGAATAGCCCCCATGTTTAAAAGTACTTGTTTTTGGGCCTCTGCCCACTGATTTGGGGGTAGGTCCGGCCACTCACTTGGTGCTGGCAAGGTGAAATCTGTATCCCTGGGACACTACATTTAAAACCCATTTGTCCTGGGTAATGAGTTCCCAATTCTTTGCATGAAGAGCAATCTTTCCCCCCAAAGGGGCAGTCAGTTGATAAGTGCTTGGAAATTTTAAAAGGAAGTCATTGAGACAGTTTACCATAGGGGGGAGTCTTATTATTCCTATATTTGGAAGTGGAGGCCCACCACTGCTTAGTTCTGTGTGTCTCCTGGGACTGAAACCTGGGGTTTTTGCTGTGTCTGGGTTTGGCTTGAGAAGACCTGGAAGGGGCTGGAAAGGACCAATTCTTAGAGGGCCAGTGCCTACTGAGGCTGAACTTGTAAAAAATCTTTAACAGTTTGCATAGATTTAGCTTTATCTTCCATTGTTTTAAGAACTTCCCCAGCCTTGTTGCCAAACAGGCAGTCCTGATTTAAAGGAGCATCCAACAATTTAGCTTTAACATGATCAGGCAAAGATTGCTCCTTGAGCCAAGCATGCCTTCTGAGCACAGACCTAGTAACTGCAGCCCTGCAAGAGGCCTCTAATGAATCAAAACCACATTGCAAAGTATGTTTTCCAACTTGTTCAACAGAATGCATTAAATCCTGTAATTCTTTATTTTCCACACAGTCAGGAATCAACATAATTTTCTGTTTAAGCAGTCCAATAACATGTTGCTGATATTTTAATATATGAAACTGGCAGTTTAAAGCCCTAGTGGCCAAGGTTGCAGAAGTGTAAACCTTCTTACCCAATCTATCCAGCGCCCTGGAGTCTCTATCCGAAGGGATAGGATTTTTAGCAGTAGAAGCCTTAATGCCCTTGGGACCCTGTGAAATAGTCTCTGGATCTGCAATAGGATTTTTAAAAAGGAACTTGTGGGACTCAGGGACCCTGTAGTATCTGTCAGGTTTTCTGGCAGCAGGAGGTAGGGTATCAGAGGCCAAACTAGATTCCGAAAAAGCATCAACAATGTCTAGTACAGGAGGAATAGCTAAAGGCCTATGTTGAGGTAGAAGGAAATCCCTAAGCCTCTTTTTTGAATCAGAAATATCCTGGCTTTCCCAGAAGTGCTCCCTTAGAGTATGTAAGGTTTCCCCAAAAGAAAATTCCTCATGAGGGGAAGCAGAGAGAATGGAGTCCTCTGCATCAGAATCTTCATAAGTAGATAAGGGAAAATCCGGAACATCAGAAGAATGAGAAAAAACAACAGAATCCTGATCAGAAGATTCATAATCAACTTCACTCCTAGGCTTCTTAGAAGGGGGGGGGGGGGTTGGTTGGCTACCCCTCATTAGAGTTATTAGATCTTCATCCATTCTTATCATTTGTTTTTTAGGCATAGAGGCCTGATCATGTGGCCTGGGCGTCGGTTTTTTAGGCATGGATCGAGATTTAGGCCTAAGTACAGAAGTAGGCGTCTGTTTAATATGCAAGTCCGTAGGCCTGAATACACTCTCAGAAGCCAGTGCCTGCACAGCGGCACTGGACCCATCCAAGGTAGAGACATCCGCGACTTCCATAGTTGAAGTATCTTGCGGCATTCCTGACTCCGAATGGGTCTCAGTAGTGGCCTGAAAATCAGAAGTAGCAGGTATCGGGGGCTGCGAAAATGCCTCACTGAGTACCGGCGAACTGGCGACTGGCTTCGGAGAAGTGTCGTCGGCAGTTTTGGACCTCAATGGCCTGTCTCTGTCTTTATCTTTGCATTTGTTTGGAATCCCAGTAGTCAGATGGCTAACCAACGACATTTCTGGATAATTAAACCAAGAACCGAAACATTTAGAGGCAAAAATATATTGACGACGGATCGTGCGCTGATTAAATAAAGCACAAAACTGACAGCAAGGTACGTCGTGGTCAGGGCCTAGGCAAGGAATACAATATGAATGAAAATCTTTATGAGGTATTTGCTTCCCACAAGTAATGCAATTATTAACTTTTACTGACATCGGTAAGGAGCAGGAAAAAGGTTCCCCAATGGGGTACTTAGCTTTAGTTGAAGACTTCGGTTCTAAAACTCGAAAATGAAAATTTCAGGAGTCGGCTGGCCAGCACTTGTGAACTGCTTCTGCTTCGGGCACCGCACGGCAAGAAAGACTGATGTAATGGCATCGGCTGCATGTTTTATACCCCTGATGACCTGATGTCATGGAAGAAGGGACAGCAACCGATGCATGACCCACGACTTTGTTAATCGGGCTGACTGAGGGCTACCTGTAAGCAGATAACCCAAATGTAATGACTGCAACAGTGAAACACGAAGAACATCAGGGGGCAAGCTATTCCTCAAACCCTTCTCTGACAGGAAGTACCTGGTTCCTTCACTGACATACACTAGGGTCTGACCCTCCGAGGTTTGTCCAGGCCAACTTCCCTGCTAAAAAGAACCAGAAAACTAAGCACATTTCTACCTTAGTAAGAAACCCTCAAAAGGAATGGCAAGACTTTACACTGGAGCTCGTTAAAGCTCTCATGTCTTTAAAACTCCCTCAAAGCTGCTTTCAGGTTCATTCTACTACTAGGACTCCCCTTTCATCTAGTCTTTTAAAGAGGCATAGAGATTCTTCTTCTGGAGATGAAGAACTGGACTCTGATTAAAAATCTCTTGCCTATTCCTCTCAGATTCATTTTTCTTTGGCTGTGGCTTCTGATAAAGATGATTCCCTTTCCCCAATTCTCCCTTACATGATGTTTCTTTTGGAGATACTGTAGTAATAATGATGCAATACTTCAAATGGGAAAGCTGTAAAAATGTCCATTGTACATGCAAGGTATTATGGTTTGCTTTAGGTGGACACTCCCAAGCCTTCTGCTATTCTCCTCGTTTCGGAAGCTCTTTTGTACTCTTTTACTTCTGCTTCTCAGAATACAGACTCAACCCCCAGCTCCTAACAAACCTG
The DNA here is from genome assembly GCF_019279795.1 of Protopterus annectens. Taxonomy (NCBI): domain Eukaryota; kingdom Metazoa; phylum Chordata; order Ceratodontiformes; family Protopteridae; genus Protopterus; species Protopterus annectens. Next base: position 124,201,913 of record NC_056747.1, on the reverse strand, counting down.
ATAGCTTTTAGAAGGTTCCTGATGCCCAGAAGTTCCGTTATAAGAACCCTTCTTCTTGATCCCTCTTATCTGTTTTATTAGTTGATATCTTCCCCTAAAGTCTTGCCCACTGATCAAGATAGTAGAGACATGGATAGATATGGCAAAAAGGGGTATACTATGCTTTTACTTTTAGATATATCAACTTACCACACTCATGAGACACTTATCTCTTCTGTCTAAGGTTGAAAACAGAGGTAATGCAGAGGGCTTGTATGAAGTCTGGCACCCTGCCTGTGACCCAGAGGGTGACTGCATCTTCCCTCTTCACTTTCATTTGAGGAACTGTGCCGTTACTCATAACAAGAGGGGAGTTCTTCCCCTGTCGTGCTGATACTGCCCTTACCCACAGCCTCTCCCTTCCTTTCTTTCATTCTCCAAACCAGGAAGCTTTCAGCTTACTCACCCTGCTCACACAGGTGCTTGGAAAGGTACATACCCAAAAGGGGCATTGTACTCAATTAATAGCCTGATGACAGGTTGGGTGGGAGAGGTGGCTTTTCTGTTAGATTGGAGCTGAGGAAAAACAAAACACTAGAAGCTGAAATGGTAGTTGGCATACAAACATGCTGCTTCCATCCGTTTTTTGCTCATATCCATTTTCTGTCTTATGCACTTTTTCCTTTACCTCTTTATCTGGCTCCTCCTGGATTTCATGTAGGTTTGGTTCTAATTCTAGTTCTTCTGTCTCACGTCTTACCATTCTCCTGTTCCTATCCCATCTCTTTTATTACACGTCCCACCAGTTAATCCCATCATATCTACTGCACATTCTCTCACATGTTTTGATTACACTCTCTCTTCCTCTTTTCTACAGCCCCTTCTTACCATCCCGCTTCCGGTTTCATGTCAGTTACACCGACTGTGCCTCGCCATTCTCATTGGCTCAGAAACGGTTACCACTGCTGCATAGTCTGATGTTGTCCTTGCTTATTTTGGTTCTCTCTGTCCATTTCCTCATTTTTTTTATCTAAGCAGGAATATGTCTAACCTGTTTCAATTGCCCCTGCTGCTCCTGCAGAAGGTACTCTACCACTTCTCTTCATTTGTCTCTCTCCATATGTTTGGCCAACCTCCCCCCTTCTTAGCTCTTGCTGATTTACTTTATTTTACTTCTTTCCTATAAACCTCTCAACGTCTTTGTTCAAAAATTCTGAGCAAAGCCAGAAATAATGGGGGAAAAAGGCTAATAGTACAACAAACGTTTGCATTAACATATATTTTCTGAAAAATCAGTAGCATAACACTCTATTGCTAGCCTTGGTGATTTACCAGAAAAGCGTGAATCAACAGCTTACTTCTCAGAACAGTACCAATAAAACTCAAAAAAAGAAGTAATGAGGAGAAAGTAAAATATATTCCACCAAATGAACGCTTTATTAATAAATCCGCGTTTTCGTCTGTATATAGACTTCATCAGATTAAACACTAGTTACATACCCAATACATATTTTTACCAGAAAATCTAAAATGTTATTTGGGGATGAGGCCAAAATATGGAGGCAAAAATAAGGGACATTCTACAGAATTCTGTACAGCTGAGATGTATACTCTACCCCTTCCCTTCAGTGTTATATTAAAGTCCTAAGATCTCCACCTCCCAATCTCCCACCCACTGTCCATATTTTGAATAAGTTTACAAAAAAAAAAAAAATTCCAGCTATATTTGAAACAAATATTCCCTATTGACCATCTTAGGATCATAGGAAGTTACTAGGCCAATGGCCCTAGGGCCCTTACAAGCCTAGCCAAGTTCTACCCTTATTTCCAAGATCAGCACCTATTGCCCCTGTCCAAGAGGGACACAGGTAGAACCCCTGCGGTGAATTTAAGGCCTTTAGATTAAGTAACCTGTGTACCATTTGACTTGTGGATATGCAGCATTTCCAATAAAGCAGGGTCAAAGATTGCCTTATATACAAGCAGAGATTGCCTCTGAGTAGTCTATATGAAACAGAATAAAGTGACAGTGATTTCAGACAATCCACATAGGCTAGATGCTGAAGACCTTGAATTTTCCTTGTGAGGAACCTTTATGGTCTCACCAACTGTTGCAAGTGCTTGGAAAGGTACATATCAAAACAGGTGTTTGTACTCAAAAGCCTGATGACAGGTTGAGTGGGACAGGTGGCATTTCTGTTAGAAGATTGGAGGGAAGGAAAAACAAAACACTAGAAGTTGAAATGGTAGTTGGCTAAAATGTCAAAAGCAGGTAGAAGGAAACAAGATTCATACCACCTGTCCCCTACCTTGTATTTCTAAAGAACAGACAGTAAACGCTCTAAGGCCAAAAGCACACCATTTATGGGACCTAACAACTTCCCAGGCTGAATCCTACACAGGCTCCAAGATTAACTGGCAAGACCATTGGGCACTCTTTTCAATCATAGTCTAAGCACCGGCTTCATACCAGATGAATGGAAAACAGCCACAGTTATTCCCTTCCACAAAGGTGGTGCTTCCAGTGACCCCGGGAACTACAGACCTATTAGTCTGACTAGGCTTATTTGTAAGGCCATGGAGAGAATCATCATGGACCTTCTCAACAAAGATATAGGTAATCTCCAAACACTTGACCCTACTCAATTTAGATTTGTCAAAGGGAGATCATGCCTGTTAAACCTGGTGGACTTCTTTGAGACAGTCACCAAGGAACTGGAAGACGGCAAATCTGTGCATACAGCCTACCTAGACTTGACACTATCCCCACTCAGGCATCATTGACAAACTCACCCAGCTATATATAAACCCTTATATCATTAGATGAGTCACTAACTGGCTCACAGATAGAACCCATATAGTAAAAAAAAGGGGGAAATCCATCTCCAACAGCAGATCTGTAACCAGTGGTGTTCCATAGGGATCAGTCCTGGGACCTCTACTATTTGGAATATATTTCTCTAAAGTATAAGCTAAAACTAAAGGTCTGTGGCTAACAAAGTTTGCTGAGGACTGCAAACTGGGAGCGGTCATAGAATCTCCAAATGATGTCAACATCCTACAAGTGGATCTTAAACAAATGATTAGTGCCAATGTCAAAGCCTTAAACCCGTTGCAAAAAAAGTATTATCATCCCTTTTGGTAAGAGAGATGTTCCTGCTAACTACCACATCAATAACAATACCCTAAGTATGCACTCAGTTTTGAGAGACCGGGGCACACAGGTTGACAGCAACCTTACCTTTGATCACCAGGTCTCCACAGTGGTAAGAAGGGCATTCTATATTGTTCATCTCATAAGTAAGGGCATTGCCTCCAGAAAAACAAGAAGTTACAACCTCCGTGTACTCTTCCCCCATCAGGTCTACAATGGAGTACAATGCCCCTTTTGTTGTGTACCTTTCCAAGCACCTGCAGCAAATGGAGAGACCACACAGGTTCCTCATTAGGAAAATTCAAGGTCTTCAGCATACATCCTGAAATCAATGTCACTTTATTCTGTCTCATACAGACTATTCAGAGGTGATCGCTGCCTTGCATATAAGGCAATCTCTGACCCTGCTTTATTGAAAATGCTGCATATCCGCAAGTCAAATGGTACACGGGTTACTTGAGCTAAAGGCCTTAACCTGGTATGTGACATTAACAGAATCTGCTGGAGGGATAGATTTGTCTCCCAGTAGTTACCACACCTCTGGAACAGACTCACACTTTATGTCAAACACAGCACCTCACTGGCCCTCTTCAAACGCAGTCTGGACGATTGGATGGGTAACCGTAAATTCATCCCAGGGGTTCCACCACAGGGGCAATAGGGGGCTGATATTGGAAATAAGGGTAAAACTTGGCTAGGCTTGTAAGGGCCCTAGTGTCATTGGCCTAGTAACTTCATATGATCCTATGGTACAGCCATTCCTCTGTATTGCATCTTTCACCTGTCTTGTGTTTTTCTCCACTGGTATAGGGTCTCTGTATACAGATATAGGTTCTGTGTGTAGTCTGCCATTACTCTCACACTCAAACCCTCCACCATACTTTAATCTACTATGAACTGGTCTTTTCTTTTCACCTGAAGGTGTGGATGCAGTATATTATGTCCTTGCAGGGGAGGGTCCATTTACCATTTTCTGATCCAACTTAATGAATCTGGTCATCAGTGGGCAAAGCTGCTGAAATCTCACAATTTTACAAAATACCATCAGCTCTCCACTTTGTATCACTTTGGGTATTCCTGGAAATAAAGTTTTCCTCACTGTGAAGCTGCTGTCCAAGATATCAAAGCTGCTCTCTTAATCCAGCTTTTCTTTCAAGTTGCAGATCTCTTGCTCCAGTTTTTGTATGATTTGCAGACACTATGTTAATTGATATTCTGGATCCCTAAGCCTCCCTTCATTTAGTTTTCATTTCAGATTTAATCCAATCCTGTATTTGTTCTTGCACTGTCGGCATTAGTTGGCACAGTTTTGCTCCCCTTGTGACAGCCCTCCAATCTTCGGCTTTTTTTCTCTCTTCAAGTTCTCCTCTCCCAGGCCATTTTCTCTACTTTTTGTACATCTCACTGGGAGCACTCTTGCTCAGGTGACCATCGGGGCACAGCCCTTCCCAGCCTCCATCTCCCAATCTGAAACATATCAGAAGGAACAGAACACAATGTAACTATTTCCTGATGACACAAAAGCAGATGCAGCAATGCAGGCTGGGACAAAGGATTTGGAAAGAATAAGTGGGAAGAAAGGTAGTAAGAAGCTCAATGCAAATAAATGTAAAGTAATGCACTTTACCTACAACAACCTTGGTGTGAAGAACCTGCCATGGGAGTAGAACTGATGCCACCAGAACAGGCTGATAGTGCAGTGGCAGCAGCAAACTACTTTATGAGATCCTTAATGGGGGAAGAACCGATCTGTTCAAGTTAAAAATAGGAAAGTAGATCCTCCCAACCTTGTTTCAAATGAGGGACAGCCTCTATGATGGATTTCAAAAAAGGAGATTTGAAGCTATCCCAAGAACTCTACCAGGAAGGTCTAGTTACTCAGCAGAACTTGATTTGGAGGCACACTTAGATTTGAGACATGGTCGACCATAACCACTTCCAAAACACACTAAGTCTTTGTTGATTGCTGTCTAAAAAATGGGGCATGCGCAGAAAAACACCCAATCATGTGTAGCAGACTACAGTCCTAGGACTACTGCAACTGGACAGTAGAGCCATCTTAAGTGATTTATCTGTTAGGAGGCAAAACTGACCTTTGCCAATAACCTTTTGGTGAAGATGTTTTTCTTTGTTTGAAGTCAGCTTGTTCTGACACAGGAAGGTGGGGATAAAGGAGATCATAATGTTCTTTTAACACAGAGAGGGCCAATTTCTTCTTTAAAGGGTTATCCACTAGGTTTTGAAAGGTATGACCAAACAACACTTACTACCTAAACTGAGCATTCATGAATGCTGCTGGATTTCCTCCATGAGGGAGGATCACTTCAGCCACACCATCATGCACAGGCATACACCTAAGACTACAGCTCTAGTCACAGCATCAGTATAACCAAAATCGAAGAAGGTGAAATATAAACTCACCTGATACACTGCACACAGCATCTATATCAAATCTGCCTCAAGTTCATACTCAAGAGAGGTCTGCCAGTTTTTCAAAGGCCTACTCAATGAAGAAGGACTTGAACTTGCATAGGTGAACAATTCTAGTCAACTCAGTCGCACAGAAGTCATTCTTGGGGGGGGGGGGAGAGGACGGTTGATATAACAGTTAAGGCATTTTTCTCACAGTTACAAGGTACAGGGTTAGATTTTCTCCTTTCAAAGGGAAATTGGCTATGCTTAAAATGGCTCACAAGGTACCTATGAACCTGCTTATTGATTTTAACTCTGGTGGCAAGGTCGAAAAATGTGTTCTCTGGGATTTCTAGATAGATACACATACACAGGGGTCAGCTCAAGACCACCTGATGAGGAACTTGTTCTATTCAGAGAGAGGCATGCAGACTGTACCTAGTTTTATGATGACCGGAGTAGCAGAACAACAAAAGAAAATAAATATCCTTAACATTTAGCTTCAAGGGTAAGATTACACAAAGCTCCTTCTCCTCTTTCCTCACAGGCATATTCAAGCATTTCTAGAGGGGGAGGAACTGGAGACTCAAGACCATTCCAAATATGGATGTCTAAGCCTCAAGGTCTGTCTGCATTTAAGAGATGATGGCATTCAGACTTCCTATATGAGCCTGAGATGTAGGGAGAGTCTCATGATCCCAAATGACTACAAGAATATGCTCATGTTTAGTCTTGCTCAAGACCTCTGTGACTAACTTACTGTGACCCAGATGACAAGAGTTCAATTAACAACTCAGGTACTGGATTAACAAGCAGGGGAGGGGGTCTCAGTGAGCAGTGCATGCTGATGCACTTACCCTGGAGGGGGAAGGGACTGGTGGCTGTTTTGCCTCCTGTAAGTGAACGCTTACAGGCAGAAAAGATGTCACCAGAAATGTTTATTCAAGTCCATTCGAAATATGATACTTAAGCTTCATGGTCTATCAAAATGAGAGGTAATCTTGGGCACACAGTGTTGGGAATGCTCATTACCCTTGTCCATTTCAAAGACAGTGGCTTTCGGACTTCTCATATGAGCCTGAGAGGGAAGGAGTCCTCATTAGTGTGTAGGCCATAACACAGTAAGGCCTCACAGTGACATGGCTGCCCATGTCAGACTCCAAAGGATGGTAATAGTCTAAATAGAATGATTTGATGGGTGCGTAAATGACTACCTCCAGATTTAGCTCCAGCCCTATGGAAAATTAATGGTTTATCTGATTATACAGGAGTGATAGTCATCAAGCACCAGGGGTATGGGGGACAAAAAAGTACGACTCCACAGTCAATTATCAGGTGTTGGTGGACAAAAAAAGATAAATGTGCCTGGACAGAATGCTGCATGGGAGAGAGCAGCTTGCATCAGGACTGGCTCTGGCATCAAATTATATTCTCGAAGTATGCAGTCTCACTCAAATAAAACGAACCTTTAAGCAAACATCAGTTTGAGTTCTAGATCTTAAGCCACGAGCCCAAGTATCCCATACAAACTGTAACAACAGACCCTATTGATCCTGAGGTTGACCAAGGTCCCAAGCACCACTGATCTGTTTCCCAGGACAAGGTACACTGCCCTCAAGTTTAGCTGATCATCAGGGGGTAAGGCAGTGGATCATCCTGTCACTTTAGAATTCGGTGATTTGCCTCCTGCTGGTGCTTTGTTATCTGCTGAAACATAGGGCTGGTTTGCCTTTTGTGTTATTTGCATGCGTAACACCCGGGAAGTCATTCTGCCAGTAAACTCATCTCTAGGAGGGCTGGGCTCAGGCCTACATGAGGTGCTTCAGTCACTGTGGCACTACTGCAGACTGCAGCTGAAGACTTCTCATGTGACACTCATGCTGATCTCTGTGCAAAGATTTCTCAATTACCACTTTCCTTGTGGTAGCAAACTTCCTCCTTTAATGTCTGAAGGCAGCACGGTTGTACTGCTGGCACTTAAAAACAGTACTTCACATGGTATTCCTACTTTGGAAAGTAAAGGCAACATCAGATTCGGTCTCTGTTAGTAATGGCCATGGTGGTGCAGCGGTTAGCGCTTCTGCCTCACAGGAAGAGGTTCTCTGGTTTGATTCTCAGCTGGAGCGCCTTCTGTGTGGAGTCTGCATGTCCTCCTTGCAGTCAAATGAGTGTGTGTGTCTGTGTGTGTGCTTCCTGTGAAGGTTGAGTGCCGGGCTGGCAACTCGACACCATAAAAATTCCACTACCAATCAATCTGTGGATTGGTGATCTGCAGTGGCAACCCCTAATGGAAGAAGCCGAAAGACATAGGGACACTGTAGATCTACATCTAGGAACTAAACACAAATTTTTCATCAGTATTCATAACAAACAAAATACAAATTGTGCAAGAGGCAGATAAGAAATGGAGGTTCAGAGCCAAGTGCACTTATACAGCTGGCATACATCATGGCATGGGCCAGCACTAAGTGTGTAAACCATCAAGTGTGAGATCTTCAGCCTCACCACACACTGGCATTTTTCTCTGAACTCAGCTGCAAGTAACCCTTCAAGACTGGCCTGCAATGTTATATTAGAAATTTAGGATACAATGAAAACTATGGATGAACAAGAAAATGTTATACAGATATAAAAAGACGAGTAGAAATTTATATAGAATGCCCAGATACAAAAGGCACAGTTAGAAATGAATGAGGCTTCTAAATGAGTTTCATTATTTCGAGAAGTTTGTATTTTAGCCATGTTAATTAGAAAGAAATTAATCCTGGAAACATTATGCAGATTATTACAGCTTGTATTAAGTATGTATTTTGGAGGAGAATAGATGCAGAATGTTCCTGCACCATCACTCTGTTCACAATTAGAGGAAGAAGACAAACATAGGAAGCAGAAAAATATAAAGAACAAAACCCAGAGATTTTTGATAGGTATTTGATATGGTGCAATATTTATGCAAAGGAGAAAGCCAAACTAATCAATACAAAAACGCAGATCAAAAGATATTTGAAAAGAAAAAGTCACCAAGATATGGAAAATTTCAAAATACAAAAAACAAGTAACCAAAGGGGGGATGGAGAACAGATGATTAGTAAGGCAAAAGTTAAACGTACAGAAACTAAAGTTATGGACTATCTGCAAAGTGAATGATTTAGTTTAGAAAAATCCAGCACAGGTAACGTCACAGCATCATGGACCAATGAGTCCCCAGCCTAAGGAGAAGCAGGTGGAATAGGAAGCAGATGATCACTTGCCACATGGGGATGCTCTGGAGCCTTCAGTAGGAAACCAGTACAAAAGTTCGGCTGGAGTTGCACCGCAAGGGAAGGAGCAGGAAACAGCGGCAACTCTGATGCAGGCAGTGCTGTGGAGAGAGGGGGCAATGAATTCCCTTATGAAGAAGCAGCAGATGACATGGGATGCATCTGAAAAGGATATGTCACAGGAAGATGTTTGGAACTTTCTGTAGAATGCCTGCAGAAAACAGGATGCCACCTCCCCAGTTGCTTACTTTAAAATTCTCCCATGTGCTGGGCCCCGGTTCATGAGGGATAAGTCAGCCAGAAACCAGGTAAAGACTAATAGGAAAATTCAGAAGGGACTTCATGCCATCAGGACATGGCTAGTAGTAACCAGTTGTGGAGGGAACCAAAAAAAAAGGAAACGCAGTGAAGGGGTGTCTGCTAAACCTAGTAGTAAAGTGTTTCAGTCAGAGAACTCCAGTTTGATATAGTATTACTCAGATTATTAACATGAAAAATAAAATAAACACTGAAAATAATTCTAGAATGGGATTTTGTGCATATGTGCGTGTACCTGTTATCATTGACTGGATTGTGTGTAGCACATGGACCATCATTCACAATCCAGCAAATCATAATCAACTGTGAGGAATAAAAGACAGTAAGACTCAATCCCCACACCTACTGCAGGACACATGTTAAAGCCCATTCCTGAGGTTTGCTGGTTGGGTTTAGCTTCATTATGATTAACTGTTTGGGAGCTAATCACAATCAAGCAGACATACAAGAACAGAAATTATAGTAACACGTTATATCTTTCTATTTAAGTCTCTATAACTATCAATCTACATAGGTTCATAGGTTCATAGGTTCATACTAGGCTATCTGCCCGAGGGCATTTATAAGCCTAGCCCATTGTTTTGTGGCTTACGCCACCCCTTTAGTATGGGGAACTATACCCATTATTTTGCTGTGCCTCTGTCGAGCAGTGACACTGAGGTAATTCCTGGGGTATATCTGCGATCTCCCATCCATTGGTCAAGATTTCTCTTGAACAAGGCCAGCGAGGTGCTCTGCCTCACATGTACCGGGATTTTGTTCCACAGCATAGGGAGTCTTTGGGTGATGAATCTATCCCTCCAGCACGTCCTATTAATAGCCGTGTCGAGGTTTAAGTCTCCCTTGTGGCTCTGATGGATCTAGATTTTTGAGGTGAAGCATATTCATCAAATCTGGGTTTGACATGGCCTTGTATGTTAGGCAAAGGTCACCTCTGAGCAAGCGTAAGCGTTTTACTGAATAGAGCTGGAGTTCTTTCAGTCGGGCAGCATAGGACAGATTTTGAGACCCTTTATCCTTTTGGTGAGGAACTTTTGTGGCCTCTCCAGCTGCTGCAAGTGTCGGGTCAGATACATTCGAATGGGGCATTGTACTCAATCATTGGTCTGATGAGTGATGAGTAAAGGGAGACTATGACCTCCCTTGATCTAGATGAGAATCCCTTCATGATAAGGTGGGCAATGTAGAAGGACTTCCTAACTACTTTAGCTACATGGGTGTCGAATGACAGACTACTATCAACCTGGGTCCCCAGGTCCCTGATAACTTCTTCTGTGCTCAGTGGATTGCCACCTATTTGGTAGCTAGGGGTAACCTTGTTTTTCCCGAAGGGTATGACTATGCATTTTTGGCATTTAACTTTAGGCCGTGGCTCTGGCACCAGTTATCCGCTTTCTGTGAGACCCTTCTGAAGGATATCTGTGTCAGATGTGTTTTCTACTATGGCCCAGTTTGCAGTCATCTGCAAACTTTGTCAGCCATAACCCTCCTGTGTTTGCTTGTACTTGGAAAAGTAGATGCCAAACAAGAGTGGGCCCAGGACTGAGCCCTGTGGGACACCACTTGTGACAGGCTTTGAGTCTGACATGGCGCCAGCAACTCTGACCCTGTGGGTTCTGTCACTCAGCCAGTTTGCAACCCATCTTGTGATGTATGGGTTAACATTTAAGCTGATGAGTTTTTCAATGATACCGTATTGTATCAAGGCCTTAGCCAGATCGAGGTAGGCTGTATGGACTGCCTTTCCTCATCAATGGCTTTGGTGACTGTTTCAAAAAGTCAACCAAGTTTAAAAGGCATGATCTGCCTTTGACAAAGCCAAACTGGGTTGGATCCAAAGTCTGCAAATTCCCTATGTCTTTATTTATGAGGTCCATTATGATCCTCTCCATGGCTTTGCAGATAAGGCTTGTCAAGCTAATGGGCCGGTAATTTCCAGGGTCTGTGGAGGCACCGCCTTTGTGAAGTGGGACCACAGTTGCAGTGCCACTCCTGGGTACGTATCCAGAGGTAAGACTTTGATTAAACAGCTGTCCTAGCTGTGGGTTTAATTCCTCATTGAGTTCGTGGAGCACACAGCCGGGGACAACATCGGGTCCCATGGATGCTGTGTTTTTTGCTTTGGAGAAAGCAGTTCTCTGTTGGGCTTGGGAGATTTTGGGGGGTCTGCACTTATTTGTTATAGATATCTCTCCTTTGGGGGAGGGGAGAAGTTTGCACTGAACCTGTCAACCAGTATGTTGGCAATGTCTGTAGGATCAGTAATCTTCACATCATTTTGAACTAGTTCTGAGCATATCTGGGAGTTTCCTCCTAGGTTTCTAACATAGCTAAAGAAGGCCTTATGATTGTCTTTGAGTCTTTAGCTATTTTTCTCTCGAAATTTGCTTTGGATGATTTTATGAGAGCTCTTAGTTTTTACTTATAGTGATCAAGGGTGTCTTACCTTTTAAGGATTTTGCTCTATCTTGTAGTAGCTTCCTCCTTTGTTGCAGAGTTTGTTTATGGCTGGGGTCCACCAGACTGGACGCTTGCCTTTGGTACAAAGAGTCTTTGTTTTGCTTGGGATTGCCTTATCCATCCAGTCCTGCAGGTGCTGGTAGAAGGGTGATTCAGCGGCTTGAGTATTGTTTTCCGCTCGGGGCCTGAAAGGAGACCACACTAGTCTTTAGAAGTGTGAAGTCGGCTTTTGAGAAGTTCTTTACTGTGGTCTTTTATTTTCAGGTGGGGGTGGGATGAGGACCTCCAGCGAGATTAGTTTGTGATCTGATCTCACCAGTGAGGGGTATAGTGTTGAACATTGTGCTCCCATGTTCGTGATGATGAGATCAAGTATGTTATCTCCTCTTGTGGGATGGTGACGAGTTGTTCCATGGCATTTGAGTTTATGAATTCCAGGAACTTTTGGGCTAGGGTGTTTGGGCTTGAGTAGTGTTCCCAGTCTATATTAGGGTAATTGAAGTCACCTAGTATGATGGTGTTTGGTGATACATTTATCCCTCTAGTGTTTTCAGGAAGGCCATGTGAGTTTCCTGAGTTTGTGAGGGTGGCCTGTAACATGCTACAATTTGCAGAGCAGTCTTGCCTATGGTTAATTGCACCTGGATGGTCTCCGATGCATCGACCAGTCTTGAGGTGTGGGTGTCCTTGATGAATATGGATACCCCCTCCTTTCTTGTTATTGTCCGGATTTTGGGGCGCATGATATGAGGTAAAACCTGATAGCGCTGGGGTGCTCTCAGGAGCCTTGAACCAGGTTTCTGTCACAGCACAGACATCGATGTTCTCCATACTGAGAAGGGCCTCGAGTGCGTGCATTTTGAGATTTAGACTTCTGGCATTGAGCAGCATTACCCTTAGTTTTTTCCTTTTGTGTTCTAGGGTGGTAGGTTTAGAATTTGAGCCTTGCCTAAAAAGGCACTATGGGGGTGGCAAGAGCCTTTGCCAATATCCGAAACCCAGGGTGACAGGTGCAAGCGCAGCGTGGCTTGTCCAGCATGTCATCCCAGGCAGACAGATACTGGATCCCCTTTGAATGACACCAGTGTTTAAGCCAATTGTTAAAGCAGATCATCTTATCTCTGTATTGTGGCATCATTCTTGGTGAAGGTAGGATACTGCTCAAGGTCAGGGTCATACCTGCCTGGGCTACATAATCAGAGAGCTCCTCAATGTCTCTTTTCATGTAGTCCAAGGAGGTGCTCAGGTCGTTTACACCAGCGTGGACAATGACTGAGTCATATTTGTACCTGCTGTTGAGAGACCTGAGTGCTTGCGTTATGTGGCGGATTCTAGCGCCCGACAGGCAGCTTACTGTGACCTTCTCCTTACTCAGTCTGGTGAGCGGGACATCAGTGTGTCTGACTATGGAGTCATATAATACATATAATGCACACACACACACGTATCTTTGTATACAGGAGTCATTTTGCAGGGAGTCTTACTTCTTCACATCCCTTTCTTAAACAGACTAACTCCATTATCACAGCCACATTTAAAGGTTAAAGACCACCTACATCAAAACTTCATCACACTCCCCATGTGCAGAACTGTGATTCCTAAAATAAGTTTTAAACATTTTGTCACAAGATTAATTAAAAGAAACTGAAATTTAGCAAAAAAAGAAAAAAATCCTGATACGACTGCGTATGTTGCATCTGAGGGTCTGATCTAATAAATAAAATAACTTTCACTGTAGGCTTGAGGAACAAACTAGAACAGTTAGCTATACGTCTCAAGAGTTCCATGACTCTTCATCAATGGATATTCCATTTCCTACAAAACTGGCCCCCACATATTCCACTCAGCCACTCCCCCCCCTTCATTGGCTTGAATTATCATTTCCCATTTTTTCCATGCGCTGCAGTAAATTTGAAAGTTTTCTTTTGAACAGGATTTAGGCAACCTCCACTGGTATTTAATGGCATTTATGAAGTGTCTAGTGGGTGATTTTCTACTGTAATTGAGACTGAATGTTGCATTTGTGAAGACCAATGAATGCTATATTTTTAATTAGTTTAAATAGTTATAACTTGGTCCCTCTTACCAATAATGAATGTTTTTGACTGCCTATTTGTGGTCCGTTTTTAATTATCATAATAAATTATGTTTCTAGAATGTCGATTTTGTTGTTTTGGAGAGGTGTGCGTCTGTGTGCATTTTGTGTAGGGAATGAGTGACGTTACTTTTTGTTCCACTAAAGTGAAAGAGAGTGAAAGAGACAGTGTGCTGACCATTACTGGTTTGTTTTAAAGTAAATACATATTTGGGTAGCTTTATGTGGGTTGGAGTATACTGGTGCAAAGGATCGTCTGTTTCATGCATTTGCAGTGAGCAATCTTACTTTAATTTCAGTGAGTTGCAAAAATATGGCAACTCTAAGGGATTTTTAGTCAAATCAATGATGCACAAAAGAGGGTGATAGAGTTTTGATGATTTGCCAAGAATGGTAAGAAACCTCTGAGGGGATGGTAAAGAGAATAACACAATTTATCTACCCAGCATGCCAAATAAATGTTTTCTTACACTTGTTTACCTGGGTACAGTTTAGGAAAATGTATGTAAAGATATATGACAGTACACATATGGACTCTGCAGTATTACTAAATTCCTTCAAAATCATTGTTTCATGACTAAATGCCAAAAACCTTTAGGAGGTATTCATTTTGAAAACATGCCCCTCTCTGCTTCCTAAAAGACCCTAGATCAGGTGGGTGGGACATTGGTTTAACATCCCAAATGAAGGACTTAAACATCAGAATGTACTGACTCCTCCTCGCACTCATCCCCAACCTAATGCTGTGCTGCAGTATCAATACTCCAGGGCAGTACAAGAATATGAAAGTAGTATCTGGTGACATTGCTGACAAGTTTTTGTGGGAGAACTCGTACTTAACACCTATAAAATAAAGTGAGGGGAGGGGGGGGACAGACGGACAATTCCAATTTACTCTAATACAGGAGAACACTGACTGTGGGAAGTTGGTTATAATGAAACAGCCTTACAAAATTACATCGCCACTGTCAATATCTTGTCATCATAAATGATGCAGAACCTTACAATGTTCAAGAAGTGACTACTTCTCTGAAACACTTTAGGTGCCATTAATATATCAAATGGAATTCTGAGAAATTTGTTATCTTCCCACAGGAAAATTAAATACAAATCTTGAAACCTGCATCATGAACAATTTGCCAAAATTCCTAACAATCAAGGACAGAAAACCATTTTACTCCAGGCATAGCTAAAAATCACTTCTTAAACTGTATGAAGTGAATAATACTTCTTCCTTATAGTTTTATTAATATCTTGCAGCTGTGCATATGCACATTTTATACGGCTTCATAACAGTAACTATGCTGTCCTCCTGCTCAGCAGGCTCACTCTGTTTCCTAATCATGGCCACATTCCCCTTTCTCTTCAAATCTTTTCCAACTCTATAAAAAAAAAAATAAAACGTCTCAAGAGTACAAGGAAACTGAGAACTGCGATAAATACACTGTAGATGGTCTTCACCAGGAAATGGCAGGCCCCAACAAGTGATGCACAAAACATTCCAAGTTCAACAATGGATAAAAACATTCAACAAGCAATTCTAATTTACTCTAATACAGAACCTATATATACAATGCAACATAGCAATTGTAGGCCTTCTGTAAGCTCTTAACAAATATTACCCCAACAAAATGTTTAAAATTGCAAGTTGTGTAAAATAAGTTGAGCAAATGCTTTTCTCCCTTTAAAGGAACAGGAATTCATCAGAACACATGACAAAATACACTACAAACGAAGCAAATAAATACTAGTCATTATTACATACGGTAATCATATATGGTAACAGGGCATAACCCAACCCAAAAACTATGTAGAAACCCTAACAAATTGAGACATTTTAAATGCCATTTGATTTTTATTGATTAAAAAGTGTTCAAAACCACCATGGATAACTATCACACAGATAATCTATATACAAATATGGCACATTTAAAATGAAACCTATAATGGCATATATAACTTGGCCACCCTCAACTTCAAAACAATGGCCAATAAAATAGTGGTTGTTTATGCCCGGCTTACTAATGGCATTCAGACTAAGTTGCCATAGTTGATCTTTGTATTATATGGTGGTTTCCCATACACCACCATGGGGGTTGTGTTCAACTTTTCCCAGAATTAAAAATAAAAAATGCCTGAAATTAATATATTCAATAACATGCTTATATAGGGTGTATTTGGGTTGGTCCTCAGTATATCATAATTACTTAACAGATAAAAATCAAATGGTATTTAAAATGTTATATTTAAAATTTAAAATGAAATGTGTGCCAGTTTTGTTAGGGTCTGTACATAGTTTTGGGTTAGGTTGTGCCTTATTATCAGATCTGATTAACATATGCAATTTGAGTGGTACATTTTGAATTGGTCAAGGGTATGGACTAATTTGGTGCAATTCTAGTGTATTTTATCCTATGTTCTGATGAAGTCCTGTTCCTTTGAAAGGGTTGAAGCATTTGCTCAACTTATTTTGCACAACTTGCAATTTTAAACATTTTCTTGTTGGGGTAATATTTGTATGTACCCTTGAATGTTTTTATTGAATATTAAACGTGGAGTCTGTTCATGCATCACTTGTTGGTGTCTACCATTTCCTGCACTAGACCATCTCCACAAAACTACTGGAAGTTTCCTTGAAGCATCCAGACTCTAATATGGTTAACTCCTAACAAACAGACCAGTGAATAAATCTTTTTACTAATGCAGCAAATCATCACTCTGCACATTTGCATTAGATTATTTTCACTATACTAAACTTCTGGCAAGTCAGATGACTCAATACAGAATAATTACTTGGTTTGCCAACTGCATGGAACAGAATCTTGTATCTTATTCTTGCATTCAAAATGAGCACTTTCTGATCTAGCTATTTTTATATAACATGAATGTACAATTTACCAAGAGAAAGCTTCAGTTTACTCTCTGATTCAGTACACATGCATGAGTACATTCGTTTTAGCGTCTACCTTAAAAAGAACACTCATGTTTGAGATTCTTTGCTCAAATTTCAGACCAGTCTTTTGCAAATTCTCTGCCATCTTCTTCCATTCTATTATCTCTGTGCACATTTTAACACTATCATATGATAAATAAAAACTTAATTTCATGATGTTCTTCCATCACATGCATTGTATTCATGGGTAGATTATCTTTTTCCATTTATCACTTTTTGGAAAAATTCTCTTTCCACAGCTTATACATACTTAATTGCTAGACCGTTCTTTTTATCATGCATACAGCCATACCTCAACTCAGAATATACATGTATCTCATGTTTTATTATACATCCCAAGACTCATGACTTAGTTCTACTTTAATTATTAGTTTCAGGTTTCCTGTGTCATATGCAACATAGAAATTTCAAGTCTTCGGTGAGCTCTTAACTGTGATGAAGATCACTTATTCTTCACACATAAATCACTTAACATTCACCTGTCTCTCGTCTGATCATTTCTGATATCACACACAACTCTATTACATAAAAATGAATCATGCAACTAACAAAATTCATAGTCATTTGGCTCGATTATTTAATTCAGTAATATAAGCAACAACACTTTTTGTGGGACCTTGTGTTCTGGTGAAGAACAAATGGCAGATACACAGCACATTTTTTCCCTTGTTTTATCTGTAACCCTGGAATTTCTGTATCATTACTGCAATATTCTCTCAATCTATTCCTCTCAAAACTCAAAATTTTTATTTACTTATTTTACATTTGTTAACCGGGGGTGTCTGACTGAGCCGAAAAGGCCCTTTTTCAGCAGAGGCCCGGGGAGAAAAGCTCCACAAAGAAAAATTACAGACACATTTAGTTATTTAGACATGATCAGTATACACACAAACTACAGGAGACATGTTTTTACAGTGGTATGCGGCACATAAACAGTTACAGTGGAGAGAACAAACAAAAAAATATTAATTTTAAAAATAAAGATAATTAATAGATTTGTGGTGTACAGCTGAAATTTGGAACATAGGTAGAATACATACATAGTACACAGGTACAGTACATACATTGTAGATTAGCCAGTGTTTGTAAGATTGAAAACTATTATCAGGTGCTCTAGATTTTGTATGTATGTGTTATCCGCTTTCACTAGCCTGGGGAGCAATCATGGCACTGCCAACTTTCCTTGAGATGTTGCCTGATGAGGTCTTTAAAGGAGGCTTTGGATGATGCGTTTTGAATGCTTGTAGGGACAGAGTTCCATTTTTTAGCCACTGAACTACTACATAGTGCATCTCCAAAGCTATTGTAGCTGTTGGTGACTTCTAGTAGTAGTTTGCTTGATGATCTAAGAGGCCTTTCGGCTGAGTGATGTTGTACTAGGTTTTTGAGGGCAGGACACTTATTGGGGAGGTAACAGAATGACAGAGGCAGAGCTGATTGTAGGTTAGGAGGTTAGGCAGTTCAAGCCAGTGGAGCTGTCTCAAAGCAGTACAGTGATGAGTTCTATATGAGCAATTTGCAGCAAAGCGGGCAATTCTGTTATAGCAGGCTTCCATTTTGCTTAGTTCAGTTTTGTTGAGATTAGTCAGAATGGGAGATGCATAGAGTAGGGTGGATAGAAGTTGGGAGCGAGCAATGGCTGATCTTGTGTTGTTGGTACGAAATGATTTGATACGGTAGAGCGTCCACAGTTTGGCATGTACTTTTTTAATAGTTAAGTTGAGATGACTATCAAATTTTAGGTGGGAATCTATGGTTATTCCCAATAGCTTAGCCTGTGCCACTGGAGCAACTGGAGTAGCATTAGTGGAGTAGATAGTGAATTGACGGTTAGTGTTTTTGTTAGAACTGGTTATAATCATAAGCTGAGTTTTCTTTGGATTGAGGATAAATTGGGCTTTGGGGTAAGGTAGTTTTCAACTTCAGAGAATGCTAGTTGAGTTGTTTTCAGGAGGGTGGGAATGTTTTGTGCAGCATAGATTAAGGTAATGTCATCTGCATACTGAATTACAGATGCATGCTGTGTGGAGGTATGGAAGTCATTTGTGAAGACTGTGAATAGTAGTGGTCCTAAGATAGAACCCTGTGGGACTCCTATAGTTATGGGCAGCTGAGGAGAGACAGAATTTTCCCATTTCACAGCTTGGTACCTGTCAGTTAAGTAGCTTTGGAACCAGGTAAGAGTGGAATTTGATAGATGATATTAGTTTAGTTTGTTTAGCAGGATTTGGTGTGAGACTGTGTCAAATGCTTTGGACATATCCAAAAAAAGAGTTGACACTTGTAGGCCTTCATTTTTGAGATGGTTTACTGTGTCTATGAAGCAGAGGAGGGCTGTAGTGGTACTATGGGCAGGTCTGAAACCATGCTGATTAGGTGACAGGATGTTGCTCTCTAGGAGATAGTTTAGCATCTGGGTATGGATGCATTTTTCTAGGATTTTGGCCAGGGGGGAGAGTAAAGCAATGGGTCTGTAGGTATTAAGTTCAGTGGAGGTCCCGCCTTTATGTATAGGTGTAACATAGGATATTTTCCAGAGTTTGGGCACATAGTTTTCAACAATTGATCTGTTTATGAGAGTGGAGACTGGGATAGCAATAGCATCTGCTGTGAGTTTCAAGAAATAGCTGTGGAGTAGGTCGGCTGCTGTTGATGAGATTTTTAGTTTGGAGAGCATGCTTTTGATTGAAGTGGTGGAAACTGTTTTGAGGGTAAAGCTTGTGTTAGTGTTATTTGTGTTGGGGGGGGGGGGGATAGTGAGGAAGGAACTGTCCTGTGATGCTAAGGATAGAATTGAGTTCAATAAGTGGGAGTTGAATTGTGTTTCGATGGGAACTTTAGTGTCAGGGGTGGTTGGTTTGGGGGTAGCCTTTTGGGTGGATTTTAGTAGCTGGTTTACATTTTTCCAAATTTTTTGCGGGTTGTGTTGGTATTTAGATTGTAATGTTGTGTAGTAGGATTTTTTTGTCCAGCCTAATGCATTTTTTTGCACGGTTGCGCAGTTCTTGGTACTTAGTTAAGCTTTGTGTTTCTTTGTTTTTTTGATAGTAAAGCCAGGCAGTGTCTCTGGACTTGAGGACTTGTTTGGTTTCTTTACTGAGCCAGGGGTTTGTAGAGGTTCTAACCTTGATTTTGCACAATGGAGCGACAGTGTCTAGGTGTTGTGGAAATGTTTTGTTGAAATATGCTACAGCCTGGTCAAGTGGGAGGGTTTTTAGGGGGGTCCAGTCACAGTTACAGAGTAAAGTGTTGAGGACCTCAGGAGAGAATTTTTGTGTTTCTAGTGGATATATAGTTAGTGGTTTTGCATATGCTTGTTCTACTACATATAAAGTATATTATGTTGTGGTCACTTAAGGTGTCTGGGAGACTGCCTGTGTGAGGGTACAATGTGGGGTTGTTAGTTAGGACCCAGTCAAGGATGGATTCCCTTTTAGATTTTTTATCACATCTAGTTGGAATTTGGACTAACTGCTGGTAGCCATGGAGATTTATTAGATTACTTGGTGGTTCTGATATACAGGTGAACCAATCTAGGTTGAAGTCCCCCAGAATAAGAGTTTCTTGTGAGTATGTGGAAGAACACCAGGATAAGAAGTCTTCAAGGCTAGCAGGTGTATTACCAGGTGGAATATAGATCACAATTGTGGTGATGACCTTTTTAGGGTGAAGTTGAAGTTGTGAGATAAGTATGTCCCAATTATTGGGGGAGGGGTAGGAGTTTGGTAATTGACGGACAGTTAAGTTTGACTTGTACAGTAAGGCAGTTCCTCCCCCTTTACGAAGTGGTCTGTCTTGTCTAATGCTTGATAGATTTTTACATTTTTTTCCTTGCAGGAGGGAGAAACACTGTATTCTATACCATTTCAGGCTTCTCTAATATACCAATTGTAGTTAAGAGTAGATCAAAATTCTGGATCCACAAGCTCCAGTTTACAGACAAAATGCCCTGCTCAGAAGTATTTCACGGAGGTTAGAGATACACCACTCTTGAAATAAAAGACACATTTGACTTATTTGTCATTACTTCTGACATCAGGTAAGATTTGCTATTCAGAAATACAAATGGGTTGACACACTAGCAGGAGTCCTGCCAGTTCTATTAGTTTTACTTTGAGACAATGCAGAATTGCACAGGAAACTAGACCACAGTAAATTCATGGGACTCTGAATGAGGCTAAAGACATTAATAATTTATAGTCATAATCTCATGTTATGGGAAGTTGGTATGCCAATTAGGACATGGGGACAATGACTTGGCAGCATTCTGGTTGGCATTATGGGAAGAAAATCTAAAAAATCTAACTGTAGTTCCACTTTTGGATCTAAAGATGCACTTGTGCGCAAGTGAGGTATAAAATACTTTCTAGACTCAAATCTATGTAAGTGAGGTATAAAATGCACATTACAGTAAAATCTCCTGAAGCCTACTTTTAGGTACCATCAAACCAGCAATAAGACAGCTATTCATAATGTTCAATTCCCTATGAAATTTTACAGAACACCTTGGATCCAGGTAAGCAATCTTTACCACTATTAAAGTTGCTGATCAGGTTGTCCTATAATTAGAACAGTTCATATTCATCACTTTATGTTTCCCCGATGGGTATCTTCTCAATCTATGGACCCCCACAGGAAATCACAGTCAGTGTGTTTTCTTTTTGTGCACCAGCAATAATTATTTATTTTTTTTTGGGGGGGGGGGGGCTTTTCATTTTCCTTGTTGTGTGACAACAGAGTTAAGATAAAGTAAGGGATAATGCGGCAAAGCCTGAGGCCTAAATCTTGCAAAAATGTTTTTCTATTAGGTTCATAGGTTCATAGGTTAGTACTAAGCTAACTGCCCTTGCGAGCCATTTTAAGCTTAGCCAATTATCCCTTGTGAGACTCAAACCCTGCACCTTGTGTTTGTAAGGCAAACACCTTAACCATTAGGCCACCCTCCCAACCCTTGCTTACTTCATCTGGCTTACACATTGACCAGTTCGCTTCAACCTTTTTTGGATGAAACATACAGGAAGCTAATCAATTTAGCAAGACACTTTAAAATTATCATTATCTTTGATGTTGTACAAACAGAGGTAATTAATTGCTCACTCACACACTCAAGTTGATATTGTTACTATTCAGGTAAACAGTAGCAGATCCAGCTTCCTTAGCAAACACTGGTAGGTTCACTGCATCTCGTGAATTTGCAGGCAGAATGATCTAGAGCAAAACAAAGTGATGCAAAATATATTAAAGTAGGCATTGTTAACACAGTACAATAATGCAAAAACCAGGAAAAGAATTACACTATATGGACCTAGACAGGATTTCCAAATTCCCCATACGTCTCTGAGCATGTTACTTTGCTAAAAGTACAGTTGTGTACACTTACCATAAATGCAGATGTTTGAGTGTATTCACTGTTGCAGTCATCACACTTGGGTTATCCTGCCAGGGGTAGCCCTCAGTCGACCCGAATACCAGAGGCTTAGCATTTCTGCATCAGTTGCTGTCGCTCCAGGACTGACGTCAGGTCGACAGTGGTATAAAATCAAGCAGCCGACGTCATTACATCAGTTTTTCTTGCCCCAACTGTCAGGAGCCCCCAAATAGGGAGATAGGTTATGGTGGAAGAACACCACCAGTAGAAAGTAAATACCAAAAATTCCCTGTTAAGAGAGTGAGGAAGACAGAGAGAGAGAGAGAGAAGGGGGATGGAGGGTAGGAAACCAGGAATGTAACAGTGAATACACTCAAACATCTACATTTATGGTAAGTGTACACAACTGTACTATGTTCTTCATGTTTCACTGTTGCAGTCATCACACCTGGGTTGATTCCCAAAGCTGAAGAAAAGGGTTGAGGCAGTCAAGAAGACTGGGGGCTGGCTAGGATGCCCTGTAAGACTGCGGTTGCAAAACCTGCCCTGGATTTGGAGAAGATAGGCAGGTGGTAATGCTTGGTGAAGGTATGAACAGAAGTCCATGCTGCAGCCTCCAGGATGTCCCTGGTGGGGACCCCTCTGAGAAATGCTGCAGAGGTGGATGTTGCCCTGGTGGAATACGTCCCGATCCCCTTAGGTGGCAGTTTCCTGTGGTGTTTGTAGCAGAAATGGATGCAGTGTGCTATCTATTTGGAGATTGTTTGTTTGGATATGGCCTTGCCCTCTGCCGCTGCTGCAAAGCTGACTAGCAATTGGTCGGTTTTCCTAAAAGATTTAGTCCAATCCAGGTAGAATCTGAGCTGTCTGTGCACATCTAGAGAATTCAGAATTCTTTCCCATTTGTTTTGTGGTTAGGGAAAAAGGTGGGCAAATGAACTGATCGGTTGAGAACCACACTGGATAGTACTTTAGGCATGAAAGTTGGGTTAGTCCTGAGGGAGATTCTGTCAGCATGGAAAATAAAGGGCTCTACAGCCATGAGTGCTTGTAGCTCTGAAACTCTTCTAGCTGAAGTGATGGCCAGAAGCAAAGCTGTTTTCCAAGAGAGGAATTTTAACTCTGCTGAAGCTGCAGGCTCAAAGGGGGGGGGGGGTAGGATGAGCTTTTCCGACATGAAATTAAGGTCCCAACCTGAGGTAGGAGCTCTTCTGGGTGGCCTTAAATTGGTAAGCCCCTCTTAGGAACTGTTTGATGAGAGGGTGTGAGAAGAGAGGTGGCTCTGTGCTGTAATGAGCAGAGATGGCAGAGGCATGAATTTTAATAAAAGAGAAGGATAGGCCCCTATGTAGTAGGTCTGCTAGGTAATCCAGGATGAGAGGTAGGGAGGGCTGTGGTCTTTCAACCCCTTTAGGCTGGATCCAGGTGCAAAACCTTTTCCACTTGTTAACATAGGATTTTCTAGTGCTGGGGCATCTGGCCTCGCATATAACATCCAGGACTTGTTTGCTTAGTCTGGCAGCTGGAAAAGAGGTCAGGGTATAAACCAGGCTGCCAGGGTCAGGGTCTGCAATTGTGGATGCATGAATTATCCATTCTTCTGAGTCAGGAGAATTGGGATCTGAGGAAGGTGCCAATGCTGGCATGGCCAGTCTGGGGCAATCAAGATTGCCCTTGGTTTTTCCTCCCTTATTTTGAGCAGTACCCTTGAAAGTAGTGGTAGTGGGGGAAATGCATAGATCAAGAGGTTTACCCATTGGAAGGGTAGAGCATCCACTTTCCAGGCCTGTGGAGGTTCCCTGGTGCAGAATTTGCTGAGCTGGTGTCTGTTGTGGGAGGCAAAAATGTCCACCTTCGGTGTGCCCCATTTCTGGGTTACTGAATGCACCTGCCATCCAGGTGTGCCACCCCAGGCATAATCTGATGTGTCTGTGATGAAGGTTTGTGCGACATGGGGTTGTGAGAAGGGAAGATCCTTGTTGTGGTTGCATGCTGCTGCCCACCAAAGAAAATCTTTCCTTAGACAGGGTATCATAGGTATGATAGTTTCCAGGTCCTGAGAGTGTTGACACCAAAGGCTTTTTAGGTACCACTGTAGTTTCCTTACACGCAGTCTGGCATATGGAATGAGTGGAATACAGGAGGTCATGAACCCTATAGCTTGCAGGATTTTCCTTGCAGATAACTGGGTTGTGGTGGCTAGTTGAGAGAAGTAGCCTGTCAGGTTGGCTTGTTGTTCTGGAGTAAGGAATGCCATCTGGGATGCTATGTCCAGGCTTGTTCCCAGGAATACAATTTTTTGAGTGGGAACTAGTTTGGATTTCTTTTCGTTTATAGTATACCCCAGAGAGGTCAGTAGGTCCTTTACAAAGGTCAGGTGTTGTTTGTAACAGCTTTTCCTGACTGTCTGCCTGAATCAGGCAGTCATCTAAGTAGGGGCAAATTTGAATATTTCTTTGTCTGCAAAAAGCAATGGCTGGAGCCAGGCATTTTGTGAAAATTCTGGTAGCAGTGGATAAGCCAAAGGGAAGCGCAGAGAACTGAAAGTGCATAGATCCTGCCCTGAAACGTAGATATTTCCTGCAAGATTCCCTGATTGGGATGTGTAGGTAGGCCTCTTTTAGGTCTAGGGTGGCTAACCAAGCATCCTTGGAAAGCATAGGAAGAAGCTGCTGGAGGGTGAGCATTTTGAATTTTGGTATCACCAGAAAGGTGTTTAGAACTGATAGAGGATTGGGCGTCAGGTGCCCTCTTTTCTTGGTACCAGGAAAAGCCTGGAATAAAAACCTTGGCCTATCTGGTCTGCAGGAACAGGCTGTCCACAGGTTTGGAGGAAGATCTGGGAACCTTTTGGGGTTTGCAGTGTGTGGAAATAAAATTTGTATCCCTGGGACACTATGTTGAGGGGCCAAGTTGTTTGCATAGGAGAAGAGTTTTCCTCCCAGGGGCACAAGCAGGTATGCAGAGGTAAGGAGTGGAGGTGTAAAGTCATTGTGAGTTCTTTCCATAAGGGGGTGGCTTAGCACTCCCTGATTTTGAGGTGGAGGAACTCCATTGCTTACATCTCTGCATTCCCTGGGACTGCTGTCTGGTGGGGGGGGGGGTCTGCTTCCCCTAGGTCTTGGCTGAGCTGGCCTGGAAAGGGCCAGAAAGGACCAGTGCTTGGATGGGCAATGCCTACTGAACCTCAGAGGCTGGACCTGTAAGAAGTCTTTAACGGTCTGAATAGATTTAGCTTTTTCTTCCATCTTTTTTTTCAAGACCTCTTCTGCCTTGGTGCCAAACAAATTGTCTTTGTTCAATGGTACGTCCAATAGTTTTGATTTGACATGGTCTGGCAAGGTCTGTTCCTTAAGCCAAGCATGCCTTCTAAATACAGAATCAGTGACTGCTGCCCTGCAAGATGCTTCTAGAGTGTCAAAGCCACATTGCAAGGTGTATTTAGTAGCTTGGCTTGCAGAATGCATAAGCTCTTGTAATCCTTTATTTTCTGCACAAGCAGAAAAGGTAGATATTTTTTGTTTGAGGAGTTCCAAGGTATGTTGCTGGTACTTCAGCATGTGGAACTGACAATTTAGCACTCTAATGGCAAGAGGTGCAGAGGTGCATACTTTTTTTTACCCCATCTGTCTAAAGCAGGGGAATCCCTGTCCGAGGGTGTGGGATTCTTAGCTGTGGTTGCTTTAATTCCTTTAGGTCCTTGGGAGATGACCTCTGGGTAAGCAGTAGGATTTTTGAAAAGAAATTTATGAGAGTCAGGGACTCTAATACCTGTCAGGTTTCCTGGGAGCAGGAGGAAGGGTGTCAGGAGTCAAACTGGATTCCATAAAGACATCATCCACAACATCCAAGAAAGGAGGAATGGCTAAAGGTCTGTGCTGTGATAAATCTAAGAATTCCCCGAGTTTCTTTTTGGACAGAGGATAGTCCTGACATTCTCATTGGAAATGCTACCTTAAAGTATGTAGGGTTTCACTAAATGAAAAATCCTATGGAGGGGAAGCAAAAGGAATGGATTCCTCTGCATCTGAATCCTCATAAGCAGATAAGGGTTGCATGTTCTTCATATTCAGAAACTTCATAGTTATTGGACTCCTGGTCAGATGGGGACAAGTCTCTTTTTCTTTTGGAAGGGGTAGGTTGGCTTCCCCTAATAAGCATGATAAGGTCTTCCGCCATTTTAAGCATTTGAGATTGAGGCATGGAAGCAGGTGCCTGAACTTGGGTCGTCGTTTTTTTTAGGTGTAGTTCATACCCTGGGCTATAGAAACTGTAGTTTTAGAAAGAACTGAAGTTGCAAAAGATGTCGGTTTGAGTCGGGTATTGGTAGTGCGAAGAACTTCCTCGGAAGCCGGTGCCTGCTCAGCAGCTCTGGACCCATCCAAGGTAGAGACATCCGCAGAATCCTTAGTCAAAGAAGAGTCTCACGGCATACCAGACTCCGAGTGGGTCTCGGTAGCGGCCTGCAAATCCAAAGAAGTGGGCATCAGGGCTGCGAAAGCACCTCACTGAGGACCGGAGAACTGACGACTAGCTTAACGGAAGTGTCGTCGGCAGTTTTGGACCTGTGCAGTCTGTCTCTGTCTTTATCCTTTAATTTTTTTGGAAGATCGGTAGTCGGATGGCTTACCAAAGCCATATTAGAATATGGGGACCGAGAGTGAAAATATTTAGCTACAACAAGGGCCCAACGATGTATAGTTCTGGCATTGAACAAAGCACAAAAGCGACAGCAAGGTACGTCGTGGTCTGGGCCTAAACAGGTGATGCAGTAAGAATGGGAGTCTCGGTGTAGTATTTGCTTTCCACAGGCGAGACAATTGTTAACTTTTTATGACATCGGTTAGAGCAAGAAAAAAGGATCCCCAACGGGGTACTTAGCTTTAGAAGACTTCAACTTCAATTCGGAAACGAAACTCAGGTAGCGGCCGACTGACACTCATGCGACCTGCTTCTGCTTTGGGCTTCTCGGCAAGAAAGACTGATGTAATGACGTCGGCTGCCTGATTTTATGCCACTGACAACCTGACATCAGTCCTGGAGTAACAGCAACCGACACAAAAATACCAAGCCTCTGGTATTCGGGCCGACTGAGGGCTATCCCTGGCAGGATAACCCAATTGTGATGACTGCAACAGTGAAACATGAAGAACATCCAAAGTGTCCACCTGGTATCTGTCATCTAAGAAATATCACTCAGTTAACAGGGGCTTATGGTTTAAAACGCTAATAAGTTGTAATAACATTTAATGTTAAGAACTCTCTTTATATGGCTCATAGGTTCATAGGGTGGTACTAGGCTATCGGCCCTAGGGCCTATACAAGCCTAGCCATAACAATTCCCTGGCTACGTCTTCCCACAATATTTACTTTCCTGGACCCCTGTCTAGCAGGGCGACTGACGTGATCCCTGGGGTGAACTTCCTATCTCCCATCCAATTGTCAAGGTTCCTTCTGAAGAGGGCCAAAGAGGCACTCTGCTTGACATGTATGGCAAGTCTATTTCAGAGTCTGGGGTGTCTCTGGGTTAGGAACTTATCCCTCCAGCATGTTTTGGTCATTGTGATGACCAGGTTTAGATCCCTGGAACGTGTGGCTCTGAGGGATTGGGATTTCTTTAAGTGTAGCATGTCCAACAGCTCTGGGTTTGACATGGTCTTGTACGTTAAGCAGAGATTGCCTCCGAGTAGGCGATATGCGACAGACTATAGCTGAAGTTTTTTTTAGACGGTCAGCACTGGGCATCTGCTTTAGGCCTGTGATTCTTTTAGGGAGGTATTTATGTGGCCTTTCCAGTTGTTGCAGACGTCTTGAGAGGTACATACCAAATGGGGCGTTGTATTTTATAATGGGTCTAATGAGGGATGAGTACAGTGGGACAATGACCTCCTTTTTTCTGGATGAAAAGCCCTTAGTGATGAGGTGTGCCACATAGAAGGATTTCCTGACTGTTGTGGTGATGTGGTTATCAAAGGTGAGACCACTGTCCACCTGTGTCCCTAAGTCTCTTATCACACTTTTGATGCTTAGTGTACTGCCACCTATGTGGTAATTCATGGGTACATGTTTTTCCCAAAGGGGATAACTATACATTTCTTGGCACTGAGCTTGAGCCCATGGCTCTGGCACCAAGCATCTGTTTCTGTAAGGCCCTTTTGTAGAATATCCACATCATTTGGGGATTCAATAATGGCTCCCGGTTTGCAGTCATCTGAAAACTTTGTTAGCCAGAGTCCCTTAGTGTTAGCCTGTACTTCAGAGAAGTAGATGCCAAACAAGAGTGGTCCCAGGACTGAACCCTGAGGTACTCCACTGGTCACTTCTCTGGAGTTGGATTTGGAGTTGGCTACTTTTACAGTGTGGGTTCTGTCAGTAAGCCAGTTGGCAACCCATCGAGTGACGTATGGATTAATGCCCAGCTTAGTAAGTTTATCTAGGATTCCAGAGTGGGGGGTGGTGTCGAAGGCCTTGGCGAGGTCCAGATAGGCTGTGGGGCCTGCCTTACCCTTGTCCACAGCTCTGGAGACTGATTTGAAGAAGTCAATCAGGTTCAGGAGACAAGATCAGCCCTTCACAAACCCAAACTGGGTGGGATCTAGTGTTTGAAGGTTGCCAATGTCTTTGTTTATAAGTTCCATGATAATACATTCCATGGCCTTGCAGATCAGGCTCATCAGACTGATGGGGCGGTAGTTCCCAGGATCCAAGGTGGATCCCCCCCCTTGTGGAGTGGGATAATTGTAGCTGTGCACCACTCAGTGGGCACGAAGCCTGAGGTGAGACTATGATTACACGACTCTTAGGTAAGGTGCCAGTTTATTTTGCAGCTCATGTAGTACGCAGCCCGGGATGTCGTCTGGTCCCATGGATGTTGTATTCTTAGCTTTGGAGAGTGCAGACTTTGCCTGTGTGGCCATTATTACCAGAATTTGGCAATCTTTTGGTATCGAGATGGGCCCTTTAGGGGGTGAGAGGGGGGGTGAAGTTGGCACTGAATCGATCTGACAGGATATTGGCAATATCCTTGGGATCAGTATATTTAATGCCATTCTGTTGTAGCTCAGAGCAGATCTGAGCATTGCCATTTAGATTCTTGACATAGCTATAGAATGCCTTGTGACTGTCTTTGGAATCTTTGGCAATTTTATTTTCATAACTAGCTTTGGAGGATTTTATGAGGGATCTCAGCTTCTTACTGAGGCTGGTAAGGGAGTTTTTTGCATCCTGGGATTTTCCTCTTTTCTGCAACAGTTTCTTCCTTTTGTTGCAAAGTTTGTTTATGGCAGGGGACCACCAGATTGGCTTCCTTTTTTTGGAGGAGAGCATCTTGGTACTATATGGGATGCCACAATTCATGCACATGTGGATGTGCTCGTACAGTGCCTTAGTGCAGGATTCAGCAGTCGAACTTTCAGTTCCCGTCTGCATGGGTGTCATGAAGTTTGTCACTTCTGACTTGAGTAGCATGAAGTTGGCTTTGGAGAAGTTTTTTACGGAGGTTTCCTTACTGGGGGGTGGGGGAGGGATGTGGATGTCAAGGGTGACTAGCTTATGGTCAGACCTGACCAACGAGTGGCTGATCATAGGTGTGGAGCAAAGATTTCCCATGTTGGTAATGACCAGGTCTAGGATATTGGAGCCTCTGGTGGGACTATGGATTAGTTGATCCAGGGCATTGGAATTTATAAATTCCAAGAACCGTTGGGCAATGGTTTTGGTACACGAGTAGTTTCCCAGTTAATGGCAGGGTAGTTGAAATCACACAGGATTAGGGTGTTTGGTTGTATCGTAATATTTTCCAGTATGTTTAGAAAGTGAGACTCTTGGGGCATGGTGGGGAATCTGTGGCAAGCTACAATTTGGATTGCAGTCTTAACTAGTGTTAGTTGCACCTGGAGAATTTCAGACGCATTTTGTTGGGAAACTAGCCTGATGGTGTGAATATCCTTGGTGAATATGGAAATGCCTCCAACTTTAGTGTTTCGGTCCTGGTTTGGTGGCCGAAAAGTGTGGCAAGAATTGTAGCCTGGTATTGCAGGGGTGCTCTCTGCAGCCTTGAACCAGGTCTCAGTTACTGCACAGATATCTATGTTCTCCATTTTTAGGAGTGCGTCGAGAGACTGCATTTTGAGGTTTAGACTATCTAGTACTGAGTAGCATTGCCTTCAGATTTTGCATGCTTGTACCTGTTACGGTAGTGGTTTTGTACTTTGAACTTTGCCTAAAAAAGGCACTACAGGGGTGTCAAGAGCCTTAGCCAGTAACCTGAATCCCAGGGCCGACAGGTGCAGACCATCTCTGGCAAGGCATTGTGGTCTGCCGATCATGTTGTCCCAGGCAGAAAGATATTGGATCCCCTTTGAATGACACCAGAAGCTTAGACAATTGTTGAAGTCAATCATTTTGTCCTTATACTGTGGTATCATTCTGGGCGAAGGCAGGATGCTACTCAGGGCTAGGGTCATACCTGCCTGGGCCACATGATCTGAGAGCTCTTCCATGTCTCTCTTTATGTAGTCCAGGGAGGTATGTCTCATGTCGTTCACTCCAACATGAAGAGTGACAGAGTCATATTTGTACTTGTTATGGAGTGACTTGAGTGCATGCATTATGTGGCGGATCCTGGCACCAGACAGGCAGCTGACTGTAATTTTCTCCTTATTCAGCCTGGTGAGTGGGACATCAGTGTGCCTGACTATAGAGTCACCTATGACTAAAGTGTTGGGTACGCTGTCTTGCCTTAGGGGCTGTTGTTGGGTGGCACAGTGGTGTTGTGAGATATGTGACACTTTGGTTGTGATTGGTGTTTGTTTGCATTTCAGCTTCGGATATCCTTGTTGCTTGGGCAGGTTACTGTTATGGGCCTCCGCATATGAGGGTTTAGTGTTGCTATGTGAGGGTGTTGGTGGTGTGGGTTTAGAAGGCCTATGTGTTGCTTGAGGTGTAGTGCGGGTGTTAACCTTCTCTTCTTGACTGTTTAGCACAATCTTGGGTGGAGAGAGCTTTACTTAAAGTTTGGCTATGTAAGTGCATCTCTTGCAGGTTGTAGTGTTGGATGGTAGGAGGAGAGGGTTGTCTGTGCACATGAGGCAATTGCTGCATTGCCCCAGTATGCCCAGATTCACCAGGGGGACAGGAGAAATCACCGGAAGCTGACCCCTGGACATGCCTGGTTTGGTGCTTTTTTTGTGATGTACAAGAGCTGTTTTCCCTTACATTAGCAAGGTACTTTGCAATTATAGGCTGTTTATTGCCTACAATTAATTTCTCCTTATTAACAAGGAGAGTTGAGTGCTTGTATCAGTTTAAGGCTTCCTAGTGCTTTCCAGCAGGTTTTATACCAAGTGCTAGTCACAGGGATGCTTAAAGGTAAGATGAAAAAAAAATGGTTTATCCTAAACACTGCAGTGTGCACTAGACGGGTTAGATGTGAAAATAGGTAACTTAAGTTTTACCTGTCTAAAAAGTTAAGTTTTAGTGGAGAGTCACTATTTTTAAAACAGCAAGATAGATTGAAAGGGGGTGGTCACTTTTGTATTCTGGTACTACGGAATACAGTACGATGGACAATAAACTTAAATAGTTGAAGGGGAGTGATTTCACAAAATGATAATTTTGCACTTACTCACATAAGTCAGTAAAAGCAGAGAGGAAATGAGATGCATGGTCAAATTAACATATGGGGCAGGCAACTAGAAAGACAGTGGTGTTTAAGAACACAACAGTAACTGGGTGGGAGAGTGGGGATTTCTGCCTGTCTCACAAGAGACAGAGCTGTGGTCTCTTTTCAAGTTTTAATATGCTGTTAAAAGCAGAATACAAGTAAAACACAAGGTAAAGAAAACAAATCACAGTATTCAAAACAGAAAAAGGCAATAAAGTAATACAAAATACAACAAATAAGCAAACTAACCTTTCCCTCACAGCAAAGTGTAGCAGAGTCTGGGTGAGCCTTTCTAGTAAAGCTCTGAAATGTTTTATTTCATCCCTTAAATAGAAGGTTTAGTTCCTAGCTCCGCCCCCTCAGTTCACAGATGATTAACCTTAACTGACCTGTATCATCACGTGTTAAATGACTCACATCCAAGGCTACATTTCTGCAGTCAGCTATGAACATTCAAGCAAGTCACTTGCATGATCTTAGTGTTGCTTTAAGTCTGTAGTCTGGTATTCTTCAGAAACTCCAGGACAAATATTACGAGCTTGGAAATAGTATGCAGACAAAAAGTTCAAAGGATTTGCTAGAAAGCATGGAGGTGGGGAACTTAATCTTTTGGTCTAAAAATTTACCATTTGCTCTAAGATTAAACCTTACACATGACTTGGTGATTGAACCTGCACATAGGGCTTTAAGAACATTGAGCCCTTGTGATTTCCCCACCCCATGCCACATTTCACTGTTTAAACTACTTGGATGAAGTAATCCTTTTATACAAGAGAAATCTTCAAATCATGTGACATGATGTTCATCTTCTACAAGACCGCAGCCCTGCTGCAGTTCAAAAATGAAGGACCTTCAGAGAAATTCAAGAGTTGTGTTATAGAAACAATGTGCCCATGTATTTTACATATCTTGCCAATCTGTTAATTTAATAGTAAATAAAAGCCATTCCTTTTCACCTGCTTTTTAAATTTTGCAATCTAACTTACTTTCTGAAATTGTGGGGAATCAGACAGAAATGGCCAATAAGGATCCTGACCAGGCTAATGCTATTTTTAGATTCAAGAGTTATGCTGGACTGAGGAATGCTCACAGTGATCCAGGTTAGTAATAAATTTGATCTGCTTAGCCCAACCTTGGCACTGAACTTAACAGTCATGCAGTGGTGAAACATGCAGACACCATAAATTACTTGCTAAACTGCTGTTTGGAATGGATGCTGTGTCTGGAAACTTTGGAAAATCCACTGACAATTTAAACTAAGTTCTATAGCATATACTGCATCCAAACAATTATTTCCATAAAGACATCTTCCAGTGAAACTGTAAAGGACGATTCTAAGAAGTCCCAGTTTCCTAAGGAATAGACCACTTTACAGACAAACCCTCTGTAAGGAAGAAAATGAGCAGGAAAACCTGAGGAAGGTTAATGGTTCAATCACTAAATCAAATATAACACATACTCACAGACTTGAAGTATTGCTGACTGCTGCCACAAAATTTCCTTCTGTATCACTGTTGCAGTATTCTTTACAATAGGGATTTCTGATGGGAGAATGATGTCCAACCGTATACCAAAGGCTTTAGGATGTAATGGGTACACTGTATGTCAACATGTATGCTCCCCATGTACAGCTTAGAGCAAAAGGGTAACGTCCAGATGTACCATCTCAGAACTTCTTTGCCACCAATCTGAACGCTATCTTCAATCATCAATCTGTTTTGCCTTGTTCTGGCTGTTGGTTTCATGTCATACAGAAAGAGGAAATGCCAGTGCAGGAGACAGATTCCCCATAAAGATGATCATGAGCAGTGTTTGTTCTGTTTAGGTGCTTCGCACAACCATTCGTACTGTGAGATTTGCCAAGCTTTCATCCCTATGACATTGTGTAGTCAGTTTTCTTCCCTAGCTATTTACTTGGAAAACCAGTGACTTAAACTGTTGGTTAAAGCCACTATGGAAGGATCTTCTCAGCCTGAGGTTCAGCTGTCTGTGAAGAAAAAGACCAAGAACGTTTGGTCAGATTCTTTGGCTGTACTACCTCCAACAGACGTCTCTCTCTTGGGGCTAGTGAAAGCTAGAGGACTGTCCGGTTTCCTTTTCAGATTCCTCTGCCACGACTGCTTCGGAAGCTGACATGGATCAAACTTCACATGTCCATGGAGGCCTTGCACATGTCTGCTTCTGATGTATGGGGGGGGCTGCAACTGATAATTACTTAAAGGCCTAGGGGAGTTCCTCAGAAATTAGTCAGGAAAGAGGTTTCAACTACAACAAAGTGTCAGAGTTGTTTAAGGCTGCCGTCCATCTTAAAAATAAGCAAAAAACTAAACACATTTCTCCTGCTCTTAAAGATCCTCAGAATGAATGGCAAACCTTCACTCAAGGCCTGTTTAATGCCCTTATGGCTCTAAAGTTTCCATAGGAGGTTCTGTTCCTGCTCCTCCTTGGTCTTCTACCCCTCTTAACAGGCCTAGGGAGCAGGATTCCTTTGATGATGATGTAGACTCTGATGAAGAGTCCCTCACTTACTCATCATATTCTCTCTCCTCGATTATGATTCTGAGGAAGAACAGTCTATCAGTCTCAGATCTCCTTTTGAGGAGATCTTTTTTGGTGACACTATTTCCAGAAGGATGGACTTTTTCAAATGGGACTGTGCTCAGGTATCTGAAGCTCAGAAGAGGTACTATGAGCTCTTGCAAATGGAGTAACCTAGGCTCTCTACTGTTCCTCCTATTCTTGCTGCATTGTTAGATGCATTTTCCACTGCTTCTCAGGCTCCAGATTCCCAACCCCCTGCTCCCAATAAACCTGATAGATTTTAAAGTGCCTGATGACTGCAAGTTTCTTTAGAAGTCCCTCTCGGCTGACCCTTCTGCAATATACACTGCCTGTGATAAGCCTCCAAGCTGCTTTCCTCTGAAAAGAACAGCAGAACCATGGAGAGGCTAGGTAAAAAAGTGTACACTTCTGCTACCTGGCCTTTAGAACTGTGAAC
Organism: Protopterus annectens; assembly: GCF_019279795.1. NCBI lineage: Eukaryota > Metazoa > Chordata > Ceratodontiformes > Protopteridae > Protopterus > Protopterus annectens. The sequence goes on along the minus strand of NC_056747.1, from coordinate 124,167,252 downwards.
TATCAAACACACATGACCAGATATGTCTCCGCTCTTCTCTCCCAGGCCCTTCAGGCTATTTCAGATCCTCCGGATTCTGAGGGGAAGGCTTCTGCTCCTTCCTCACTAGGGACATCTTCCCAGATTGCTTGCCATTCTATTAAATTCAGCTGATGTTTCATCTACAGCTGCTGCTCTTTGATCTGTTTTAAAGAGGTATTCCTGGCTCAGACTTCAGCCTTTGCTGATATCAGGGCTAAACTGATGGATGCTCCTCTGGATAATAAGCATTTGTTTGGTGCTGTTGCTCCAGAGTTGTTTAAGTCCCTGCAAGGAAATGGTAAGGCCTTACAGGAACTGAATCATATTTTTATTTTACCTGTTCCCAAATTTCAAAGGAATTACCTTAACAAGCCTACTTTTTTTCATAGACAGTCCAGCCCTCCCCCCAGAAGTAAAAAGCATGGTAGAAGGGCTCCCCCTGCTAAGGCTACCCAAACTCCTCCCACTCAGAAGCTTTCTATTCCTGACAAACCAGGTGATGTCTGACTATCCTGTTCTTCTCAGTCACATTCCTCTTTCTCTGCAGCTTTCCCTATCCCTTCCTATTTTGATAAAGGTCACCCATGACTCCAGGGTTCCTTCCATAATTTTCCAGGGTTATTACATGGTTTGGAAATCTTTTCCCCCCTTTCTGGGCATTCCTCAGCCTCCTCATGAACAACTGCCCCTATTTTCCAGATGTGCTTCTGGGCCTGTTGGCTCAAGGAACAATTTAAAAAGTTAGAACTCCTCGGCGGGCAGGGGGGGCAGGGGTTTTCTCCAGAATGATCTTGGTCCTCAGGAAAGAAGGCACCTGGAGACCCATTCTGGATCTCTCTCTCAAGTAAACAGCTTTTTGAAGGTCCCTTCCATTCAGGTGCTATCCCTTCAAACCATACTTCATCTGCTACTTCCCTGTGTTTTTCTAGTTTCCCTGGACTTCAAGGATCCTTGTCTACACATTCCTATTCATCCCCTTTTCAGGAAGTTTTACGTTTTCTGTTGCTTCCTTGCATTTTCAGTTCTCTGCTTTGCCTTTGGCCTCTCTACTACCCAAAGGGTCTTCACCAAATGTCTCGCGCCTGCAATTGCTTTCTGCAGGTTGAGAGGGGTACAGGCCATTCCTTACCTGGACAACCCGCTCATTCAAGCCTCCTCTCCAGAGATTTTACTTCAGCATCTATACTTTGCTATTTCTCTCCTGCAAAGCCTGAGGTTTACTGCAAACTTAAAAAAAATGTTCCTAATTCCTTCTCAGGATCATGCTTTTCTGGGGTGCAGGCTCAAGACTGTTGCAATGCTGGTATCCCTGCCTCCTCCCAAAGCTTTAACTCTGATTACTTTCTTTCAATCCCTTCTTCCTCTGGTTTCAATTACAGCCAGGGGAATTTCTGAGGACTCTAGATTACATGACTTCCACCATTCTATGCTTCCTCTGGCCAAGCTCCATAAGAGAAAGCTCCAGCAGTTTCTAAAGTCAGTTTGGCTTCAACATTCTCATCCTTTAGATTTTTTAGTCCCTCTTCTTCCATGCCTCAAGCTGGAACTTCACTGGTGGATTCAGTCATCCCTCAACCCAAGGCTTCCTTTTAAACCTCCAATCCCCTCTCAGGAAGTCTTCACAGATGCCTCAGATGTGGGATGGGGGGGGGGGCTCCTTTGGACCTCTGAAAATGCAGGGCCTTTGGTCTCTTCAACAAAAGAAATACAGTATCAATGTCAAAGAGATGAGAGCTCCTCTTCTGGCTCTTTAGGCTTTTAATTCTCTTTTCCTTCCAGGGCCTCTCATGATTCTCACAGACAATACCACAGTGATGTGGTATAGCAACAAGCAAGGGGGGACAAGATCTTATCTCCTGTGCAGATTAGCCCTTCAAGTTTGGGATCTAGCTATCCAGTATCAGATGACCCCTCAAGTAGTTTACATTCCCTTGGATCACAACATAGTGGCAGATTCTCTGGACAAGTCCATAACACAGTTTCATGAGTGGACTTGCAGAGATGTGTTTCTGGACAATGTCCACCAGTAGGGTACTCCTCAAGTAGATCTCTTTGCCTAATCTCTGAACAGGTAACTTCCTTTATTTTGTGCCAGAGTCCCATCTTCTCTGGCCTGGAAGGTGGATGCCCTCTCTTTTTCTTGGAAGGGGATGTTTCTTTATGCCTTCTTTCCTCTTCCTCTCATACAGCGGGTCCTGTTCAAGATAGAAAGAGATGCTCCCAAAACCTTATTTGTGACCCCATTTTAGCCCAGGTAGCATTGGTTCCTTCTCCTTCTGCACTTAGCCAAGGGCAATCATCACAAGTTACCTCACAGGATGGACCTACTCACACACTTGTCCACTCTTCACCTAACATTGTGGGTGATTGGGTTTCGATCCCCTTCAGACACTTTTTTCCTGAGGACGTGCTTTGGGTCTTGCAGGAGGCCAGGAAACCCACTACTAGAAAATCTTATTTGTGCAACTGGAAGAGATTTTCTGTTTGCTGTCTTTCTTGTAACCTGGATCCACTTACTGTGGATGTTCCTTTCATTCTCAATTATTTGTGCAACTTGCTCAATGCTGGGCTTGCATATTCATCTATTAAGGCCCACCTATCAGCTCTCCCTCCACTTGAATGCTTTTGACTCTCCCTTTGACCTCTAGATTAAACAGTTTCTTAAAAGTGTCCTTCACATTAGGCCTCCCAGGAAGCCGGTGCCTCCTTCCTAGGACCTTAATTTTTAGTTTTAGTAAAATTGACTCGGGGGTTCTTTTGAGCCTGCTGCTTCAGCTCCTTTTACAGCATTGTTCTTGGACAACTGTTCTTTTGGCTCTTACTTCTACCAGACGGGTGTCTGAGCTTCAAGCGCTTATGCCTGTTCCTCCCTATTTAGTTTTTTATAAGGACAGGGTGTCCCTTTGTACTAATCCTTCTTTTATGCCCAAGGTGGTTAATTAGTTGTCTCTTAATCAGTCTATTTATTTGCCCACTTTTTTTTCCTTTCTCCACAATCTGCTAGTGAGAAGATTTTGCACACCCTGGATTTACATAGACAACCTGGATATTATTTGAATAAGACTACAGCTTTTTATAACTTTGAAGAGCTTTTTGTTTCTTTTCATCCTAGATCTTTAGATTTGGCTGTTTCCAAGAAAAACATTTCTTCTTGGACTTGGATACCTAAAGCCATTTCTTTTTGCTATTCCTTTCATGGGAAGAGCCTTCCATCTTCTGTTAAGGCTCATTCTACTAAGGCTGCATTTTCAAGGGTTTGGATACTAATTTTATTCTTGAGGCAGCAACCTTGACTTCTGCTCATACATTTATCAAGCACTGTAAGCTGGATCTGATTTCTAGGGCCAGAGTTGGTTTTGCCAGAGCCATTCTCCATGGCTTCCTAAAGGGTTCTGCTGGCCCTTTCTCCTCCCAATCTACTTCCTGAGCTTATGGACTCTTCCTATTGTAAAGAATACTGCAACAGTGATATGGAAGGACATAGTACAGCAGTTACGTAAAGTCTTACCGTAACAGTAGATTTCCTCTTTGCTGTTGCAGTATTTGCTGTTGCAGTATTTGCTCTCTCCTCCCCCAGTCTTTTTCCCTCTAGATGTGCCTGTTACCTGCTGATATCCTTAGGCTGTCGTTCCTACTAGGACTTTTAGGATAGTATGTCTGAATGTCACCTTTAAGCCCTATGCTATGTGCAGGGAGCATACACGTGACATACCTCTCAACCTTGAAACATCAAACATCTGGACAAGGCCCAAGAAAAATAGGTACAAATCTGTACCCTGTTTAACAAAATTTGCATACATAATTATGTAACCCTGCCCACTCCCGTGGAACTGTCGGATACCAACTTTCGTGCAAACTGAAAAACAGACAACCAAAATATGGCACCAGAGTCCCCCTGCAGCCATTCCATGTCCCATTACCTGGCTATTTTGCCCCATTTACCATAAACACTGTGTGCATATTGCTTTACTTCTAAAATGATTACTTGGATTTTATTTTTACACTTTACAGCAGAATGCACAAACACCAATAGACATCTGTTAAACAAAGCAATACTGTCTCAAAATGAAAATAGACTTGGCATTAAAACTTCTCTGCCCTTGAAACTCACATTCATTAAAATAGTATTGAAACCTACACCACAGCCAAAGAAAATGCATCTGGCCAGTGGTGGATAAAGATTACCTTTGGGTTGTTTTCAAATCACTGGCCCCTTGCACACGAAACAAGAAACATACATGTGTTTTTTTGATGCACCTTCCTGACCTTAGTAAATTATATTCCTTGTACAATACAGCACACTTGTTAGAGCACATTTTAAATTTATTGTTTGAACATTGTTTCAGTAGGCAATGAAACGAAATGCATGAAATGAATGACAAAACTGGCCAATTCAGAACATTTCCATTGTAAAAGTCTACTTACGCATACAAACAATATACATATAAAATATGACGACAGTAGTTTAAGGCATAGGCATCTTGCAAAGCTTTTCAATTTAAGTTTTTTTTTGGGGGGGAGGGGGGGCAAAAGGCCAGGGACACATTTTAAACAATGCTTGTATAATTCTGTAAAGTTGCTAGAATAAAATGTTGTGTTACCACCATGCATTTCACTGGCAAGTCTTGAACACAGGGCTCTGTGCACTACAGTCAGAGCAACATACCACTATGCCAAATCAGCAGCTTGTTTCTGAAAAGATAGAAAGACTGAAACTTAAATGGCTATATCATTTAGTGAATCCAGTTCTTTCTTCTCACCATAGTTCTCAACCTCTTAGCACAAAAAAACCTGGACAAGCTAATAATGGGGGAATACAAACCCAAAATAGGGACACATTTCAAATATTGATCTTATAAACTTAGAAAATTGCTAAATTATATTCCTTGTATAATACAGCACACTTAGGTAAAGCACATTTTAAATGTATTGTTTGAACATTTTTTCAGTAGGCAATGAAACAAAATGCACGAACCAATAATGACAAAAATACCCAATTCAGAACATTTCCATCATAAAAGTCTGCTTTCACACACACACACACACACACACACACACACACACACACACACACACACACACTATATACATATAAAAATAGAATGACAGTAAGGCATAAGCATCCTGCACAGCTTCTTGCACTCATTTTCAATTTAAGTTTTTTTTTTTGGGGTGGGGGGGGACACATTTTAAACATTGCTTGTATAATTTTTGGAAAGTTGCTAGAATAAAATGTTGTGTTTTTCACTGGCAAGTCTTGAACACAGAACTCTGTGTACTATAGTCAGAACAACATACCGCTATGCCAAATCAACACACACACACACACACACACACACACACACACACACACACACACACACACACACACACACACACACACACACACACACCAGTTTGAGCATTTGAAGTTGTCCCAGAAGACTTGAACGAAAGCAGTTTCAGCACATTTCACATAACGAACACATTTCCTGACAGAACCACACACACACCATTTACCAGCAGCATTTGAAGTTGTCCGCTCGTAAACTGACAGGCTCATTCATTCCATATACGTTTGAACTCATTTCCCGGCAGAAGACTTGAAAGCAGTTTCAGCCCAGAATGGCTCATTCCACTTGAATGAAAGCAGTTTCAGCCCAGAACGGCTCATTCCACATAACAAACACATTTCCAAGCAGTTTCAGCCCAGCCAGCATTTGAACAGAAGCCCGCCCAGCCGGAAATGCGTGCAGAGCTTAATTCTGATAGGCTGGTAGCACTGATGGCGCTAACATCATGCGCATGGGGTGACATCAGCCAACACAGCGCGAAATGTAAAAATAAAATCGGAAATGATGGGGTGTCACTTGGGAATCGTGGCACCCCATCATTTGGGCCCCAAAACTCAGTAAAAAACAAGTAATTCAGGATGGTTGGGAGGTATGACCTAAAGGCTTCTGTATACTGGCTGGACATCGGGCTACCCTACACAGGAGATCCCTACTGTAAAGAATAATGCAGCAGTGAACAGAAGGATATCTACTGTTATGGTAAGATTTTACACAACTGTACCTTCTTCTGGTTTCAGGACTTGTATCCTAAGTTTGCTAGTTTTCTCTGTTATGAATTGTAGTTGTATATTATTTTACCATATTTTACTGTTATCTACATTCAATGTTTTTTGTGTAGATCATTAAATATTAGAGAACTAAACCATCCTCATAAAGACCTGCTATTTCTTAATGGTTGACTAAATCCAAGGAAGATGTAATTTGTTTACAGGAGCATAAAATTACAATAATACCAGTGGTTCTTAAACCAAACAAAGACCCTAAAAGCCCTGGGGATTGCAGCTCTATCTCCTTATTAAATCAGATTTTAAGCTTTATTATCACATTTTTATGAGGAGATAAAGATTGCTTGAAGTCATCCATATATTCCAGGCACAGCTTAAGGGGAGTTAGTGCTGATTACACAGAATTTCTAATCGTATACATTCAAGGTCTTAACTCACTTACCCACTACACTTCTAGTAACAATATTCGATGCTGAGAAAGCTTTTGATTCTCTCCTTTGGAAATATACACGGGAAGTAAGAAAGGTTATGCAATTTCCCCCTCAGTTTATTTTTGCCATACAAACTTTGCATTAATTACCCTGTTCTAGTGTTTTAGTTAACGGCCACTTATCCGATATCTTGCTGATTGAAAAACAACAAAAAGTAGGCAGGCAACAGTAATTCTTAAACTTTTATGGTTAGCGCTTTCGTCAAATATTCTTACACTCAACTTCATCAGACACTAGTTAAAAGAATGGCAGTCATATTTAAAAAAAGATTCAAAGTCACATGTTCAGTCACCTCACATGACAAGCCTTTAACATGTCAAGGGATGAATGGGTTTTGATAGACACCTTGAGGAATGCTGATGTAAGAATTGTTAAGGCTGACAAGGGTGATGGTTTGGTGTTGTTTGATTGTACAAACTACATACATAGAATGGAAAATATGCTTAATTTTGCTACGTATACGCAGGTTTCTCTAAACAAGGCAAACCAAGCATACAACCATATTAAGGTGTTTGTTAACGACTTGGTCATGGAGAATAGGATTGATCTAAATTTGGTAAATTACATAACTATGGTTTCCCCTAAACCCTTGTGATTTTTGGGATTCCGAAAATTCACAAATGCTTGATGGACCCTCCCATGCGCCCAATTGTGGATGGAAGGGATTCAATGACATACCCACTGGCAAAATTTGTGGACAGTTTGTTGAAAAAATACATATCAAGGGAACCCTTTATTTGCAAGGACTCCTGGTCTTTTTTGGAAGCAATAAACAACCAGGTCTTTCACCCTGATTTTAACTTTGCCACAACTAATGTCAAAGATTTGTACATCGTCATCCAATATGATGTGGGTATTGAATGGCTCGAGTTACTATTAGTAAAAAGAGGGGCACCTGCATCTGAAATCGGCCTAATAACATAACTGTTGGACATAATTTTGTCCAACAACTGCTTTTTGTTCAATGGCCAGTTTTATTTACAGAACAGTGGGGTGCCAATGGGGTCCCCAGTGGGGGGCTGTTTTGCTAACTAAGTAATGGCCTTTTGGGAGGACCAATTTGTGCATAACACCATAAATAGATTTAAGGGTGAGATTCATTACTATACCAGATTTTTAGACAATATTTTTTTGATCTTTAAGGGAGAAGAAAGTACGTTTAAGGAATTTATGATATACTGCAACAACATGACGAATTTTCTGGTACTCACCCATGTATTTCATACTGAAAGAATAGCTTTTCTTGATGTAGAATTAAGGAAGGATAACGCCAACAAACAGTATTTAGCCAAAATTACATCGGAAGGACACTTATTGTAACTCCTTCCTCCATTACAGTAGTGCCCTCCCCCAATATCAAAAAAGGTCTGTGGTAAAGGGACAACTGGTCAGGGCGGCAAGAATGTGTACTACTGCCATTGACGTTGAGGAGTGTAGATCGTTATTGCAAATTTCAAGAACAGAGGATACCCTGTAGACATGTTGAACAACCTATTTGAGGAAGTTCAAAATAAAAGGACAAATGGCCATTTTAAAGCCATTTTAGACAACAGCAATCAGGGAATAAGTATTGATGATAGGGTACCTTGTTGGAGGTGAAAGTAACCTAAGGGTCAATTATAGGTACGCCTTCATTACTACGTTTAGTTCAGATGGTGAAAACAGACAGATTTTGCAAAAGAATTGGAATATTTTCCAAATAGACAAAGAATTTATTAAATTTGGACCTGCCCCAAATGTAGTTTACAGGAGGGGAATTAATCTGAAAAACCTCTTGGAACTGCCACCCCCCCCAAAAGATGATACGTATTCCAGGTATGTACAAATGCGAAGCCTGCTCTTATTGCAGGTTTATGCAAACAGGTAACCAATTTAACATCCTGGATGAAAAATTTGCTTGTAAGGGCAGATTTAATTGCAATTCCACTAGTGTTGTTTACCTCGCTTCTTGCCAGTCTTGTACGGGTTTTTACATCGGCAAGACTGTGCGTTAAACTAAGGGAAAGAGTGTACAAGCATATTTACCACATTAGGAAAGCCAAAACAGATAACGCTCTCGCAAAACATGTGGCAGAAAACCCTGGTCATTCCTTCACATTCAGGGTGATTGACCAAATTGAATTTGACATCAGGGGTGGTCCATTAGGCTTAAAACTTGAGGTGAAGGAGCTGATTTGGCAGCTTAGAACTAGGGCCTATGTGACACCAGGGTTGAATGACATATGCTCTTTGGCATGTGTCTTGAAACTGAGGAGTTTAAAATGTTAACACAAGGCTAATACTCAGGTGACTAGACATATAATTTGGGGCACTCTTTGCGTTTGTTATATACACACAAATCCCCCTCCCATACACAAGTACATGCATTTATGACATTCAACTGAAATTTATTCAGGTTGATTAGTGACATGTAACAATTTTTATGTACACAATAACAAATGTTTTTTGGATGTTTTAGCTGGCTTTTTCATGTATATTTATGTATTCTTTGCATATGTACATATGAATTTGAGTATTAAGCCAATAGGAAAGTGTATATACATTTTTTACACAATTGTTTATACAATTTTTAGGTACATGTGTTATAGAAATGAGAATTGTATCAGGTGATATGGCATCATATGAGGTAACTGAACATGTGACTATGAATCTGGTTTTAAATATGGCTACCATTCTTTTAACTAGTGACTGATGAAGTTGAGTGCAAGAATACTTGACGGAAGCACTAACCATAAAAGTTTAAGAATTACTGTTGCCTGCCTATTTTTTTGTTGTTTTTCAGTAGTTTGTTTGCAGTTTGATTCTAATCTTGCTGATTGAGACAGGCACCCATCAGAGCTGCCCTTTATCTTCTGTCCTCTCTCTCTCATGGCCATTGAACCTTTTAATAGGATTAGTTAGCTAGTTTCTCAGGGTGACACTTCTCTGAAGTGCAGAGTACAGTCCTATTTCTTGTGCATGATTTTTAAATCCTATCCTAGGATTCTACTGATTTAAATTTATTGATGATTGTAAACACATTTCTGGATTAAGATGCAATGCCTTTAAGTCAGAAATCATACTCTTTCATCATGCGGCTTTAAAGCTAAAAAAGGCGACACCTAACCTACGTTTACCATTGTTTGAGATGTTGGTATCTTCATGCACTCCATGCCACATGTAACATTTACATTTAAAACAGATTTAGTAAAAGTGTTATATACAGATTCATAGCTGGGGAGATTGCAGCTGCCACCATTTTGTCATATAGCAGCTGTTAAAATGTTCCCCATGTTTTAAATCTAGTAAGTCATTGACCAAAATTATTATTCTTCTGGTACAGTGATACTGGGGATCAATGGTACAGTGATACTGGGGATCAATGGCACAGTGATGCAGTGGATCAATGGTACAGTGATGCAGTGGATCAAAGGTACAGTGATGCAGTGGATCAAAGGTACAGTGATGCAGTGGATCAAAGGTACAGTGATGCAGTGGATCAAAGGTACAGTGATGCAGTGGATCAAAGGTACAGTGATGCAGTGGATCAATGGTACAGTGATGCAGTGGATCAATGGTACAGTGATGCAGTGGATCAATGGTACAGTGGTACCGGGGATCAATGGTACAGTGATACCGGGGATCAATGGTACAGTGATACCGGGGATCAATGGTACAGTGGTGCAGAGGATCAATGGTACAGTGATGCAGAGGATCAATGGTACAGTGATGTGGAGAATTATTAATGTAGACATGTGGAGGATTAATGACCCAGTGATGTAGGAGATTAATGGTACAGAGGTATGGAAGATTAATTCTACAATGATATGGAGAATTGGAGGTACGGTAATATGATGAATTAATGGTACACTGACATGGAATGTGAATTCAACAGAGATGTGGAGGATGAATGGGTCAGTAATGTGGTATTTTAATGGGGTAATGATGAGAAGGATTAATGCTACACTAATGCAGAGCATTCATGGCACAATGCTGAAGAAGATTAACGGTAGAGGGATATGAAGCATTAATGAGACAGAGTGACATGGAGGATTATGTTATAGTGATATGCAGCATTAATGAGAGAATGATATGGAGTATTAATGGAACAGTGATATTGCTGGCTAACAGTACAGTAATGTGGGAGATTAATGGTACAGTGATGAGCTAGAGTACTCTTACAGTAATAAGGAGAAGTAAAGGTACAATGTTATGAATAACAGTACAATGATATGGAGGATGAATGGTACAGTGATGAGCTAGAGTACTCTTACAATAATAAGTAAAGGTACAATGTTATGAATAACAGTACAGTGATATGGAGGATGAATGACACAGTGATGTGCTAGAGTACTCTTACAGTAATAAGGATAAGTAAAGGTACAAGGTTATGAATAACAGTACAATGATATGGAGGATGAATGGTACAGTGATGAGCTAGAGTACTCTTACAATAATAAGTAAAGGTAAAATGTTATGAATAACAGTACAGCGATGTGGGACATAAATGATACAGTGATGAGCTAGAGTACTCTTACAATAATAAGGATAAGTAAAGGTACAATGTTATGAATAACAGTACAGTGATGTGGGAGATTAATGATACAGTAATACTGCAGATTAGTCATACAATGATGGAGAAAAGTTCTTATTAAGTGATAAGGAAGAGTAATGGTCCAATGATATGAATACAGTACAGTGATGTGGGAGACTAACAACACAGTGATGCGATTAATGATACAGAGTAGTAATGGTACAGTGATGTGGCATCATAATGGTACCGTTACAGAGGTGATTAGTGGTACAATGATGTGGTGGATTAATGTTACATTGGGGAGGAGAATGAACCTTATAGTAAGGACCATTAATGGTACAGTGGTGTGGAGGATTAATGCTACAGTGACACAGAGAATAGATGACTAAAGGTAAGTAATGTGGGAAAGTGCATTTTACATTTTTCAGTGTTACATCTTGGGTTAGGTATCCCACATTGGCCCTTGTAAGTCTTTATCTTGTCTCAACTCTTTCTCTATTTGGGACGTACTTTAGGGATTAATTTTATATAGTACTCTGCACTAGCTTTACACTGGAACTCTCATTCCCTTTCTAGTCATGTAAAATATTAAACCACACTTAATGCCAATTTCAATGTTTTGAAAAAAAGTCTACACAGAATCATCCTTCTAGTGGAAGTTTGGGGATTAGCAGTTCCTTTGTGGAAATGTCCAGACTAGAATATAGGGGCTTTTGTATATTTAGATGAACAGTGGAGGAAGTTAGGACTGCATTATGACCATCTTCAGAATGTTAACGGGTCTTGAGGTTTTTCTTCATTTACTAATTCTGAGGTAAAGTGAAATCTCTACAAGGATTCCCGGAGGAGATATTTAACTCTCAGACATGCAAATCTCAAGTCACCCTTCAAAAACTTTGCTCACTTCTCAGTTTTTCCCTACTGAACCAAAACCTTTAGCACATTAGGGATGACAGCTACAATAGCCCAGAGCCTCTGTTATTTATAGTTAACTTACCCAAGATGGAAAAGAATCTCAGGTGAGGTTCACTCCTTCTTGGTCAACAACACCTATACCTTGTCAGCAAGGGAAGAGCAGGCCTGTTCACTTGAAACGGTTCCCCATGTTTTTGAAAATTAGATTTTCTTTTTGCTTCAATTGTACTGGAAGCCAGATAGAAGTGTTCAAAAAGGGTATTCAGATGTCTGTCTGTAGCGGATGTGCTACAGAGGAAATTTATATTTTGCAAATTGTGATACTGTAAACAAGTCTATCAGTTATGACAGGAACCCTCATTTATTTTGTCAGGTTGGTTATAACAATGAATCTCAAACTAATTAGAGTTTTATTTTTACCCTGCAAGTTCTCATTTAGAAGGTGGCCCTTCAGGATGCTAGCTTATGGCTTCAATTGGAGACAGAAGTCATACTGCCTTTATACAAGACCGCTAGACAAGATTTAAAGTGGGACAGATTTTTATCTTGAATGAAGAAACAAGCTAAATGCTTTTTTGTATTAGCACCTCAGGTGGGACTTACAGACCTCCTTGGTAGAAAAACACCCAAGGTTACTAGTAACCAAACTGACTGTTACATCCTTTTCTTTCACTATATAGAAAGATCATTGACTACTCCTTTAAGCACTGCTGGACCATTTACAAGACATTGCCTTGTAACTTTTGCCTTAGCCAACCTATATTCTTACATCTGAGTTTGTAAATTGTGTATATAGTTCATGCTTTGTGTTTTAACTGCTGATCACATTTCTTGTTTTACTATAGTTAACTTCTGGTGAAAGAAGTGCCCATCTGAAAGTTTAAAGATATGCATTTCAGGTTTACAGTGGCAGATGATTTGAAAGGGAATAGATAAAAAAAAAAAAAAAAATTCCCAGAACCATGAAAATAAACTGGTAAAAGCTTTTTTAATAAAGACACAATTCAAACTAACAAGTATAAAAACACTTTCGCTCTTTGGCTTCTTCAGGCAGATATCACAAATGTTAAAAGACACTATTGAAATACTTAATTGTTCAAATCACATGACGACTTCTTTCAGCTTTTTCCCGGTTAGGGGTCTCCACAGCAGATCACCTGTCCGCTCGTGATTGGCAGTGGAGTTTTACGGTGTCGAGTTGCCAGCTCTGCACCCAACCTTCCAAAGAAGGCACACACACTCCTAGGGCCAATTTAAAGTGTCCAAGCCACCTACAGCATGTCTTTGGGATAAGGGAAAAAAACGGAGCATCCGGAGGAAACCCACGTGACCACAGGGAGGACATGCAGACTCCAAACAGAAAGCACCCCAGTCAAGGATCGAACCAGAGAACCTCTTGCTGTGAGGCAGCAACGCTAACTGCTGCACCACCACGGCCGTCCTCACATGACATGGTTTAATTCAATGAACATGTCTATATGGTTCTCTAAGATGGGGTTTTAACGTAACCATTCCACTTAGACCTGGGGAGATGTGGGCTCCAAGTCTAAATATCCATTTAAGTTCTTCTTGTTCAGTTTGGTGTATCATATCTACTCGTCTTAATGATTCATATACTACACATACTTGAAATTATGAATTTAAAACTGTGTGTATTATCACTATCAGAAATGTGTTTATAAAGTGCATTAGTAATTACTTTTACATTAATGCCTGATATGTGATTGCCTACTCTCTCTTTTAGTTTCTGATTTATCTTTCCCTAAGTAATATGTCTATGCATTTCATTAAATAAACTAGGTTGTGTGTATTAGAAGTGCCATAAGCATAAAGCATAAAGTCTTGACCAGTCCCTGGATGTTAGACCAGGACTTAATGTCCCAAACTAAACTGATATTTAATCTTTCTCACTGTGATCTTACAGTTGATGAGATAATGTGTTAGCCAAAGGTCTGACTTTGGTTCCAGCTCACTATACGGACATTGTACAAACTATAACTGAATTTAAACATTTTACTAGATTATTAAATCTTTAGATTCTGTTTGGGACACAATCTGTATATAGCTCCTGACGGCATAAACAAATGAGCATGTTTGTACCTAATTATAATCAGATAGTACAAGTGTTGAAAAGAGTGGTCAAGCATGAAATTTATCAATCAGCAAACCAACAGCAATAAGAATTATTTTTACAATTTAACTTATGACGAGATACATGCTTTAAAATCATTACCTAACAATGCGGATATTGTTATAAAAGGTGCAAACAAGGGTGGGGGCGGTGGTTGATGTTTTATATTAATGCCATGCATGAAATGTTGAACACTGATGATTATATTCAAACAAATAGATGAAGTGTAAATAAAATTATTAAGTACACACAGAAGTGTCTACGAGATACGTATGAAAATGAACATATAAATTCTGATTTGTTTAAACATTTAAGAACTGAATTTCCTAAGATACCAATTGTAACTGGTGTCGCAAAGATCCATAAATCTCTTACATCACCACCTATGATACCATTATATTTTCAAGATGATGGGCCACTGAACCCATCTCTAAGTATCTAGATGCACAATTAAAGAATCTTACTAATACTGGTACCATTATAAAGGATACTGCTGACTTTTAATATCAGTTATCCAATTCGTCAAACGACAAAAACTTGAGTGGATTTCACTTTGTTACATTGGACACGGATTCATTATTCACTGCCCTACCTAATCAAACTGGAATCCAATATGTTAAAGAATATTTACTTGAATTCTTTGATTATTCATCTAGACAAATAAAAAATATACATGAGCTATTACATTTAGGCTTAATGAATAATGTACATTTGTTCCAAGGACAACTATATAAACAAAATAAAGGCACTGCGATGGGTACTCCCATCACAAACACTTTTGCCAGTATTGTAATGTTCTATTGGGAAAGACAGCACGTCTTAAATGAGAACCCATACAAAACTAATGTCTTTTTTTATACTTTGCAGATGATGTCTTCTTGATGTGGGAAGGTACATCAGCTAGTTTTAAAGAATTTTATCTAACTAATACTACTGACTTCCTCACATTCAAGTAACATCGCTGTTAAATAACTTAATTCCTTAGATGTAACCTTTAGTAAGGATGAACTAGGACACATTGAAACTACACTATACAGGAAGTCTACTAAAAGAAATGTATACTTAGGATGAGTATGCATCCTCCATTTATTTTTGATAAATAGTTCCACAGGTGGGCAGACTCAATGCCAATAGACATTACATATGGAGGGGTCAATTGCAGATAACAGTGCAAGAATTTATCAATAAGAGGTTCGAGCTAAAGAAGTGCACAGCATTAGAAATGATGTTCTTTGCAAACATAATATGGAATTTAAACCTCTATTTCATGTTAGAAATCAAAAGAAATTCAGTTCAACAGCACAAACGAATACACAAAGATATCTGCCCACCTATAGTAAAAATAAACCAGCAATTAAGGGAATAATACATAAATATTGGCCAATTTTGATGAATGTACCAGAACTAAAAAATGTATTGAATGAGAAACCTAACTTCAGTTACAAAAGAAATGCTAATCTAAAAAATAGATTGTGTTGCAAAGAACAACCAACTACCCAATTACTACTTCAAAGTAATAAGTGTGGTACATTTAAATGTAATGAGTGCATCCACTGTATACATAAATATACAAACAAATCAAACATCCAGTGACTTGTCAAAATGTTATGCTTACGGCAGTTATAATACATGCAACCTAGTTTATTTAGCAAAATGCAGCAAATGTGAGACATATTACATAGGGAAGACAAATCTGAAACTAAAATAGAGAATAGGCAATCACATATCAGACATTAATAGAAAAAGTAATTACAAATACACTTTATAAACATATTTCTGATGCTAATAATATGCATATTTGTAAATTCATGACTTTACATATAATGTATTAACCACTAAGAGAAGGAGCTATAATGCAGCAAACTGAAGAAGAACTTAAATGGATATTTATACTTAAGTGCCCACATCTCCCCAGGTCTGAATGAAATGGTTACTTAAAGCCCCATCTTAGGGAACTACATAAACAGGTTCAATGAATTATTTAACTATGTCATGCAATTTGAATGATTAACTATTTAAATAGCATCTTTAGCACTTTTTTATATCTGCCTGAAGAAATTTAAGGGCGAAAGTGTTTTAATACTTGCGAGTTTGAATTGTGGTCCCATTAAAGAATTTTTTACCAGTTTGTTTTTATGGTTCCAGTGATTTTTTTATTTTTATCTTTTACCCTTTTGAAGTCTACTGGATTCATCACTGCACAATGACTGCTTGTTTTTTAGAGGATTTGAAAGGAAGAGGACTCAACTTCTCTGATGCAACTTATAAATTCAAAAGACACGCAGGACCCTTTTCAGTAGGTTGGATAAAGAAAACTGCTCTAAGAAAAGCCTTGCAAACTTTCAAGGAAGCCAGTGACTTCTGACACACAACCTTGATGAAAGCATGAGTTAGCTGCTATGTGCAAAAGGTGGTGAATAGTCCGCAGGAAAGCAGTGAAAGATTCAAACCTTTAGACGTAACCTACATACAGAATTATGTCAATTTACTTTTGTATGCTTATCTAGTATTGGTCTTCTGGGCAGAAGTGAAGATTTGGACAAACAAGGCAAGATAAGAAAGGTGTCAGACAATTAGCTCAGTCAGATGGAGGGAGTACAAGACTAGGTGAGGCCTGTTGGATAAGTGGTTTGAGAAGCTTTAGAGATAAAGACTTCATCAAAAGCTCAGACCAAAGCAGGGATAACCAAACGTGAGCGCCCCAGGGACATTCCGCCACATAAGAGCTGAGGGAAAAGGAGTTACTACATTTAGCACCTGTCAAGAACACACTTAGCTCCCAGCAAAGTTCAGTGAAAGATTATTTTCTGCAGCTAAACAGCAACTAAGTTTCCCTGCAAGGAAAATGTTCTCAGGAGGAATGTGTCTGGCAATCAGATGGTTTGTGGACAACATTTCCAATATATTCATGGTTTCTGTGGGGCAGGAGTGAGTGCATCAGTGTGTATTTCATTACCAAATCACTGTTACGTTGTCAGTAGGGATGACAAAAATACCTCGAGGTAGAAGTCCTGAAAGGCTTGTAATGTCAGAAGCACAGCTTTCATATCTGAAATGTTGATACGTAGACTGGATCCTGTCTGTGGCTATTCTCCTTTAACGGTCTGCCCTGGACAATGTCCCCCCATCCAAGGGTGAAGACATCCATGGTGGAAGCCACTAAAGGGGAGGGAACTTGAAGCAACTGCCTGATGTAACATTTGATATGACGGCGCATCATCTCAAGTGAGACTTTCACGTCTTGGATGGCTACCATTTCTAGTTCCGAAACTCGTAACAATGAGTCCCAACACAGCAACACCATATGTAAAAAAAAATAAAAAAATAAAAAAAAAGCAGTGCTAGCAGAATCCTTATGGTATTCCTGGGTGGTCTGGAGAGAAATGGGGAAATTGTATAGGACCAAAATAGGAATGAATTTATTTTCTTCCATAATTGTTGTCATCTTGTAGTTATTACTGTACGGCAGAGGAGGTCACGTTTGAGTGAAATAAGACCAAATCATATGAGAAAGAGGTGAGGGGGGGTCAAGTGGCAGTTTATTAATGACCACAGAAAAAATAAAGGGAGGCAGAATTCAGCCTTGAGGGACTCCTCTGAGATCAGAAGAAGGGAACTAAGTGAACTTGAATGATTCAAATGGTTATGTTCTGCAAAGACAGGATTCAGTCTTACGAAAGATGTACTATGCAAAACAGTATCGAGCAAGCACTTAATGAGTATCCTTCTGTGATGATGTGGTGTAACCTGTGATTCCAAAAGACTGGGGTAGACATTCAGAACAGACCCCCTGCTGTGCCAGCTGTTACTGCCTCTGGAGTGGTCACCATTCTGTAAGTTATAAAAACTACATTGGTTTCTTCCAGATCCCTTTTTGTTCTGCTGCTGTTTGCCATATCAAAATCAAAGATGATGCGGGCTCTGTTCCAAAATATCTAGTAAATGGTTCACCTCATTATCCAGCTCTTGTTGAAACTATAACTGAGTGATAGTTCACCTCCCTCAAAGTAAAGGTGGAGGAGAAAAACTCACTTCCCAAACCAAGGCCCTGAATTCTTAATCCAATAAATGGAGAGCAGAACCCTGGCAGACAAAGAGCCTTTTTAAGGGCTGCTGCAACAATGAAGAACTTTAGCTAGGGAGTCTGTCAAGCAGATATCGGCTTTGGAAGGCCAGAGGATCTCACTGGTCCTTCTGTAGACAGCTGCCACAAATGTCACAATTTTCCCTTGCTGGATGAATTACAAGGTGTACCATCTTCATTAATGGGCAGCTCACCCACCAAGAAGTTTGGGACTAGAAGGTCTCATACAGAATCTGCTGTGGAAAGGTCATGGGGTTTGCAGGTCATCTTCCCCTTTCTGTGTCATCATCTTTAGCACCTCTCCAAACCTGGGGTAATCTTAAGATGACAATCAGGACTAACGTCATTAGCATCTCAATTGGATGAATGCTGAGGGAAGTCTATGCATTTTCTCTTGCACTTATGCTCATCACACCATGGAGTTTACAGGTCTAAAAATGATGCAGAAGCCTGCAAGGAACCAGATACACAAAAGGGCATATGCAACATCCATCCAACCATTCCTTCTGCTTCTGAGAGATTGTGGACAGCTTAAGTACCAGTCAAAGTGCTGTTTGTCAGTCAGAAACATAGATGAGACAGGCAGTGAGGATGTCAAAAGCAACATAGTCTGAGTCAAGAATAATATTCAAAGAAAAGAATACCTTGCCAATGGACTGGTGCAGTAACGAAAACAATGTTCAATAAGACGTCGAAACTACCGCAACCATAAAACGTATCTGTTTCACTGTATTCGGTTTCTTTGCTAGTACAAAATTCACAAGAGGTTCTTTCACAGAAATTTCTGCTTCATCAGGCAAAAGCTAAAACTAAAATGAACAGGCTTTATGTACTACTAATTAGAACATCAGTTTAGAATACAATAAACATATTAAAGCAATACATACATAGATAAATGTGTGTACATTTTTCTACAGATGATATATATATATATATATATATATATATATATATATATATATATATATATATATATATAAAAAATCACATAATACAAATATGTAAAAATGCAAGTTCTGGTTTTAAAGAGTAAACTTCATTTAACTTAGGTGGATGAAATGCTCTAAAATATAAAATTCCTTGTTCTCACACCTTTCCATGATATTGAATATGTCACCCCCTCTTAAAGACGTAAAATATTTTCTAAAATACAGAATTTAAAACAATGTGTATCATCGGTTTCTGATATATGTTTATATAAAGAATTGATTAAAATCTTTCTCCTTATTTCTGATACATGGCTGGCAAGATGGCTCTTAAATTTCTGGTTAGTTTTACCTATATAGAATGAATCACATTTTATGCACCTTGCCATATATACCAGGTGTTTAGTATGACACTTGCCAGATGCTTGAATATTAAACTTGGTATTTCTCAATGGATCAATAAAATGTATCAGTAGGAACACTGATAACATTTAAAAGTACCCATTTTCCTTGGATATTGATAACTATACTTCTTTCGTTCTTTGTAACATAACCGATTTTTAAGAACACCACACCTCCTGTATGTAAATGAAGGATTATTTGAATAAACTTCATGTAATTCCAGAACATGAGATTAAAGTGCCCAATATTTTCTAATAATGTCTTTAATTAAGTTTGTGTTCTGATCATATGTTAAAACATACCTACACTTTAATCATACTGGAGGAATAAAATATACATTTTCTTTCTGTTTTCGTTCATGCATATTAGAAAAAACAGAAGAATACTTGGCATTCCTATATTTCAATATTTCTTGTTTAGTACTCATACTATTGATGTTGTATAGGAAACAGGTTAAAAATGCACCTATTTAGCCAGAGATAGTATGCACCCTAACTGAAAATTTAACAATATCATGTTAAATCAAACGGCAAAAGTTAGTAAGTTAAACACACATAATGATGTTCCAGAAGAACAACTTGTCCAAATGGATAATGATTTTCTAAGAACAAAGCTCAAAATACTAAACAAGAAATATTGAAATACAGGAATTCCAAGTATTCTCCTATTTTATATGCATGAATGAAAATAGAAAAAAAATAATCATACTGGAGGAATAAAAGATACAAAGTGTAGATATATTTTAACATGTGATCAGAACATGAACGCAGTTAAAGGCATTATTACAAAATACTGGCCACTTTTATCTCATGTTCTGGAATTACATAAAGTTTATTCAAATAATCCTTCATTTACAGGAGGTGCGCTCCTCTTAAAAACCGGTTACATTACAAAGAACAAAAGAAGTATAGTTATCAATATCCAAGGAAAATAGGTACTTTTAAATGTTATCAATGTTCCTATTGTAAATGTATTTTTACAGATACACATTTTATTGACCCAGTGAGAAAAAACAAGTTTAATATTTGAGCATCTGGCAAGTGTCATACTAAACACCTGGTATATATGGCAAGGTGCATAAAATGTGATTCATTCTATATAGGTAAAACTAACCCGAAGTTTAAGAGCCATCTTAGCAGCCATGTATCAGAAATAAGGAGAAAGATTTTAACAAATTCTTTATATAAACATACAGCAGAAACTTATGATGCACAGTTTTAAATTCTGTATTTTAGAAAATATTTGTACTTCTTTAAGAGGGGGTGACATACTGAATATCATGGAAAGGTGTGAGAACAATGAATTTTATATTTTAGAGCATTTCACCCACCTGAGTTAAATGAAATTTTGTCTTTAAAAGCAGAACTTGCATTTTTACTTACTTATATTAAGCGATTTTATAAGTCTGTAGAAAAATGTACACACATTTATCTGTGTATGTATTGCTTTAATATGTTTATTGTAATCTTAATTGATGTTCTAAGTAGTAGTGCATAAAACCTGTTCATTTTAGTTTTAGCTTTTGCTTGATGAAGCAGAACTTTCTGTGAAAGTACCTCGCATGAATTTTGTACTAGCAAATAAACAGAATACAGTGAAACAGAGATATGTTTTACGGTTCTGGTACAGTTTCTATGTCTTACTGAGTCAAGAATAATGACAATGCAGAACCCGAGGGTAACGTGTCTAACCTCCTCTGCCAGAGGCTGAAGACTGCTAAGGCCAATATCGAGACCAGGAAATGGGACCTCAATCTGAAAACAGCAGGCTTAGACGACTACTTTCTGGATTTAAGTATCTTTGCTTTTTTTTCACTGAAAATAGCTTCTGCTGCTTACTTTAAACTAGCCTGAACTGTTTTTTTACTGATTACTGCATTTATTTTAAAAATTGCACTTAAAGTTACATTTAGTCGAATTTAGTCGAAAGTTTGCTTGTTTGTTTGTTTAATTGAACTGTGGAGGCTGCCCACTAAAGTGTGCTAGCCTGTGTAACTAATTTATCACTGTCTCTGCATTTTCTGTGTATTTCTGCAAAAAAAACAAAAAAATAATCCTTGTTTTCCCGTCTTTCTCGACTAGTTTAGACCAGTATACAGGCATTGCTGTATTCTGGGCTGTGGTGTAGTTCCTGTGTTGTCCATTACCTTACTTGGATAAAAGGAAGTTTCTTTGCTCACCAGTGGGAGTGGGGAGCCTTGAGCAGCCTACCTATCCTTGGGGGAAGTGACCTCAGCACAAGAAGCTGTTAGTAATTGGTTGTTTGGGACCATTCCTAGCTCTTTTGTAGTTCACTGCTTAAAAATCCGCCTCTGGGCATTTTTTTCTGGCTATACTGCTCAGACAAGCTCCACGTGGGTTTACAGAGTGGTCCTAGCAGCAAGGAACTCGAAGCGACTACTTTCTGGATTTAAGTATCTTTGCTTTTTTTCACTGAAAATAGCTTCTGCTGCTTACTTTAAACTAGCCTGAACTGTTTTTTTTACTGATCACTGCATTTATTTTAAAAATTGCACTTAAAGTTACATTTAGTCTAATTTAGTCGAAAGTTTGCTTGTTTGTTTGTTTAATTGAACTGTGGAGGCTGCCCACTAAAGTGTGCTAGCCTGTGTAACTAATTTATCACTGTCTCTGCATTTTCTGTGTATTTCTGCAAAAAAAAAAACAAACAAATCCTTGTTTTCCGCTTTTCGACTAGTTTAGACCAGTATACAGGCATTGCTGTATTCTGGGCTGTGGTGTAGTTCCTGTGTTGTCCATTACCTTACTTGGATAAAAGGAAGTTTCTTTGCTCACCAGTGGGAGTGGGGAGCCTTGAGCAGCCTACCTATCCTTGGGGGAAGTGACCTCAACACAAGAAGCTGTTAGTAATTGGTTGTTTGGGACCATTCCTAGCTCTTTTGTAGTTCACTGCTTAAAATCCGCCTCTGGGCGGTTTTTTCTGGCTATACTGCTCAGACAAGCTCCACGTGGGTTTACAGAGTGGTCCTAGCAGCAAGGAACTCGAAAAAGCGACTACTTTCTGGATTTAAGTATCTTTGCTTTTTTTTCACTGAAAATAGCTTCTGCTGCTTACTTTAATCTAGCCTGAACTGTTTTTTTTACTGATCACTGCATTTATTTTAAAAATTGCACTTAAAGTTACATTTAGTCTAATTTAGTCGAAAGTTTGCTTGTTTGTTTAATTGAACTGTGGAGGCTGCCCAC
Source organism: Protopterus annectens (assembly GCF_019279795.1). NCBI lineage: Eukaryota > Metazoa > Chordata > Ceratodontiformes > Protopteridae > Protopterus > Protopterus annectens. The sequence goes on along the minus strand of NC_056747.1, from coordinate 124,144,505 downwards.
TAAAGTGTGCTAGCCTGTGTAACTAATTTATCACTGTCTCTGCATTTTCTGTGTATTTCTGCAAAAAACACAAAAAAAATAATCCTTGTTTTCCCGCCTTTTTCGACTAGTTTAGACCAGTATACAGGCATTGCTGTATTCTGGGCTGTGGTGTAGTTCCTGTGTTTTCCATTACCTTACTTGGATAAAAGGAAGTTTCTTTGCTCACCAGTGGGAGTGGGGAGCCTTGAGCAGCCTACCTATCCTTGGGGGAAGTGACCTCAGCACAAGAAGCTGTTAGTAATTGGTTGTTTGGGACCATTCCTAGCTCTTTTGTAGTTCACTGCTTAAAATCCGCCTTTGCGGGTTATGCATAGCGCAGCGCCGGTTAAACAAGGTTAAACTTTTTCTGGCTCCGCCAAGTCTGCTCTTCAATTTTTCCCTTAGAACTGTTCCACTTGCAATCTAAACAGCCTATACTCTATCTGAAAAGCTCAGCACTTGCTCCTAAAGCATTTTGTATACAGGTAAAGCACTCTTAAACAAACGAAAAGTACTTCATTCACCTAAATTCTGTTGAGTACCCATTTCCCTATAGGTCCTTTCTAACTCAGTTACACAGCAATCTTTTTCACTATTTCTAGCATGTCGAAGGGTCAGTTGCTAGCGTCCTCTCCTGACTGAACAAGGAGAGGGTCACAGTAAGCTGCCTGTCGGGAGCTAGAATCTGCCACATAACACAAGCACTCAGGTCACTCCACAGCAAGTACAAATATGACTCAGTCATTGTACATGCAGGTGTAAACGACCTGAGACGTACCTCCCTGGACTACATGAAAAGAGACATAGAGGAGCTCTCTGATTATGTAGCCCAGGCCGGTATGACCCTGACCCTGACCCTGAGCAGCATCTTACCCTCACCAAGAATGATGCCATAGTACAAAGACAAAATGATCAGTTTTAACAATTGGCTTAATTACTGGTGTCATTCTAAGGGGATCCAGTGTCTGTCTGCTTGGGATGACATGCTTGACAAGCCACGCTGCTTCGCAAGGGATGGTTTGCACCTGTCACCCTGGGCTTCCGGATATTGGCCAAGGCTCTTGCCACCCCATAGTGCCTTTTTAGGCAAGGCTCAAATGACAAACCTACCTCCCTAGAAAACACAAGTGGAAAAAAACTAAGGGTAATGCTGCTCAATGCCAGAAGTCTAAACCTCAAGATGCACCTCGAAGCCCTTCTCAGTATGGAGAACATCGATGTCTGTGCAGTGACTGAAACCTGGTTCAAGGCTCCTGAGAGCACCCCAGCACTATCAGGTTTTACCTCATATCATGCTTTCCGGCCCCAAAACTTGGACAGAACCACAAAAGGAGGGGGAGTATCCATTTTCATCAAAGATACCCACACCTCCAAGTTAGTGGCAACGCACGAAGCATCGGAGACTATCCAGGTGCAACTAACCATAGGCAAAACCACCTTACAGTTTGTAGCATGCTACAGACCACCCTCTCAAACTCAGGAACCCCACACAGCCTTCCTGAAGACACTGGAGAGTATGAATGTCTCTCCAAATACCATCATTTTGGGAGCCTTCAACTACCCAAACATAGTCTGGGAACATTACTCAAGCCCCAACACTCTAGCCCAAAGGTTCTTAGAATTCATAAACTCAAATGCAATGGAACAACTAGTCACCATTCCCACAAGAGGAGACAATATACTAGACCTGATCATCACAAACATGGGGACAAAATGCTCCACACCGGAAGTACATCCCTCTTTGGTAAGATCAGACCATAAATTAATCTCACTGGAAATCCACATCCCCCCACCCCTGCACAAAAGACCACAGTGAAGAACTTCTCAAAAGCAAACTTCACACTTCTTAAGACTGAAGTGGTATCTTTCAAGGCCCCTGGGCCAGTGGAAACCACAACCAACACTGCTGAATCCCTTGCAAATGCCTTCTATGGGCACCTTCAAGAATGCATGGATCATGCAATCCCAAATAAAACCAAGACCCATTCCCCAAAGGCAGGCGACGGTCTGGTGGACCCCAGCCATAAACAAACTTTACAACAGAAGGAGGAAGCTACTACATGACAGAGCAAAATCCCTAAAAGGAAAGGCATCTCTGATCAGTACTAGCACAAAACTACGATCACTCATAAAATCATCCAAGGCCAACTTTGAGAGAAAAATCGCAAATGATACAAAAGACAATCACAAGGCCTTCTTTAGCTATGTTAGAAACCTGGGTGGAAACTTCCAGATATGCTCAGAGTTAGTCCAAAATGACACAAAATACACTGAACCCACTGACATTGCCAACATTCTGGCAGACAGGTTCAGTGCAAATTTCTCCTCCCTCCCCAAAAGGAAAAATAACTATCCCAGCAGAGTGTAGCCTCCCTAACATCTCAGATGCCCAGGTGAGAGCCGCCCTCTCTAAAGCTAAAAACACAGCATCAATGGGACCGGATGGTGTCCCGGGCTGTGTGCTACATGAACTCAAAGAGGAACTAAACCCACACATAAGGCTGCTGTTTAATCTTAGCCTTACCACAGGATACGTACCCAAAGAGTGGCGTACGGCAACAGTGGTCCCACTTCACAAAGGCGGTGCTTCTACAGACCCTGGAAATTACCGCCCCATAAGCCTGACGAGCCTGGTCTGCAAAGCTATGGAGAGGATCATTATGGAACTCATAAACAAAGACATTGGGGACCTACAGACATTGGATCCTACCCAATTTGGCTTTGTCAAGGGCAGATCCTGCCTTCTGAACTTGGTCGACTTTTTTGAAACAGTCACTAAGGCCATTGATGAGGGTAAGGCAGTTCACACAGCCTACCTTGACCTTGCAAAAGCCTTTGACACAATACCCCACTCGGGCATCATAGACAAACTCACCAGCTTAAATGTAAACCCATATGTCACAAGATGGGTTGCAAACTGGCTCAAGGACAGAACCCACAGGGTCAGAGTTGCTGGAGCTATGTCAGACTCTAAGCCAGTCACAAGCGGTGTCCCACAGGGCTCAGTCCTGGGACCCCTCTTGTTCGGCTTTTATTTTTCCGAGGTACAGGCAAACATAGGAGGATTGTGGCTGACAAAGTTCGCAGATGACTGCAAACTGGGCGCCATAATTGATACTCCAGCGGACACAAACATCCTTCAGAGAGGCCTCATAGAAACGGATAATTGGTGCCAGAGCCATGGCCTTAAGCTAAACGCCAAAAAATGTATAGTCATACCCTTTGGGAAAAACAAGGTACCGACAAATTACTACATAGGCGGTAATCCATTAAGTACGGAAGAGGTAATCAGGGACCCAGGTTGACAGTAACCTCTCATTTGACACTCACATTGCCAAAGTGGTTAGGAAGACCTTCTATATTGCCCACCTTATCATGAAGGGTTTCACATCTAGATCAAGAGAGGTCATTGTGCCCCTGTACTCTTCTCTTATCAGGCCAATGATTGAGTACAATGCCCCATTTGGGATGTATCTCACCCGACACCTGCAGCAGTTGGAAAGACCCCAAAAGTTCCTCACCAAGAGGATAAAGGGTCTTAAACATATGTCATATGCTGCCCGACTGAAAAACTCCAGCTCTATTCAGTCGCATACCGCCTACTCAGAGGTGATCTGTGCCTGGCGTACAAGGCCATGTCCAATCCTGAATTAATGGACATGCTCCACCTCAGAAAATCCAAATCCATCAGAGCCATGAGAACAAGTGACTTAAACCTCAACACAGAAATAAATAGAACGTGCTGGAGGGACAGATTCATAACCCAGAGGCTCCCTACACTCTGGAACAGAATCCCAGTCCATGTAAGGCAGAGCCCCTCACTGACTCTATTCAAGAGAAATCTCGACGAGTGGATGGGAGATCGTAGGTTTACCCCAGGGGTCATCTCTTTGTCACTACTAGACAGAGGCATAGTAAACTAAACCCTAAAAGGGCGTAGTATTCTCATCCTAAGGGGTGGTGTAAGCCACATACACTCTGGCTAGGCTTATAAATGCCCTACGGCAGATAGCCTAGTATGAACCTATGAACCTATGAACAATCGTGTTGAAATGCTTGTTGACCCCAGTCTCAATACTCGGATGGTCAAAACCATAGCCTTAGAGACTGATTGGCACAAAATCACCCATCAAAGAATCAATACCGAAACTGTACCAGCTAGTTGATCCCTTGCCCTGAGACCAAAGGAACTTTAGATAATGGCAACCTTAGTGTCGACATAAATGACACTGGTGACATTTGACAAAAAGTGCCAATCCCAAAGGCTGTGGCCCCATGACAAAGACCATAGTTGACAGACATTGCTAACGATGACAATATTGGATTCTTGTGGTTGAAATTTGGCCTTACTGGACTTAATTAACATGGTTATTAGAGTTGGTGAGGAGAAACAGTATGACATGAAAGGAAACATTGACAAAGAAGAAACCCCCTTACCTTTGTCAGCTTTGATAATAATAATGCCTCCATCACTGTCTTGAAGTACTGATTAATGGTAAGCAATAAAGTGGCTCTGGAATTACCTGAAGTACATCACAGGTGAAGGGCTAAAAGGAACCACATTTTTTTTCTAACTTGAGTATCAGAAATAGAAGGGACCAAGTCTTTCCTCACAAACTTATGCAAAAATTCTAATAGGTATTTTGGAAACTCCAGTATGAAAATAGCCTGAGAAAAACTCTTCAGCCTTGGGCTTTTTGGCAGTTGGTATCTAACTCTGACACTATCTCCATTGACTTTTTCCCCATTCTACATCTTTTCTCTCTCTTTCTCTCCTTATTTTTCTGTTTATAAACTGTGGACTCAGCACCCAAGCTAGGGAAGGGGGGGGGGGGTGACCTCAACACAAAGTCTGAGGCACAGGTCCTGTCAGCAGTAAAAACATATCTACTTTCAACCTCAACTTTTTTTTTCCTTCTCCTAACTACATCGGAGAAAAGTATTAATGAATCTTACATTGTCCAGTCAAATGTTCTGCAACTAAAAGTGCACAAAGTGTGCTTTGTCTTGGAGAGGGATACAATTCCCAAACTTGTTTTAAAAGATCTGCTCTTCACCTTGTACAGCTAAACAAATACCAAAATTAAAACAGACAAAAACAGCACCAAGAAAATGTGCTTTTGACGGTAGTGGGCAAAAAGCAATCCAGTAATAGCATCAACAATCAGAGTGCAGGAAAGAGGAGTTGTTTTTGGGGCCTTCCATAAATGTAATGGTTATATCAGTTTCTAGTTCATAGGTGTGTACTAGGCCAATGGCCCTGGAGCCTTTACAAGCCTAGCCCATAGAAGTGCCCTGGCATTATGCCACCGTTAGTTCCTGGTGCCTCTATCAAGTAGAGCCACTGGAGTGATCCCCGGGGTGAACTTTCTATTTCCCATCCACTCATCAAGATTTCTCTTGAACAGGGCCAGTGAGGTGCTCTGCTTGACATGCATGGGAAGTCTATTCCAGAGCATGGGCAGTCTCTGGGTTATAAACCTGTCCCTTCAGCATGTTCTGTTGATTGTGGTAATGAGGTTGAGGTCCCTGGAGTGTGTGGTGTGCAGGGACTGGGATTTCTTTAGGTGTAACATTTCTAACAGGGCTGGGTCAGACATGGCTTTGTAAGTCAAGGAGAGATCACCTCTTAACAAACAATATGAGACAGAGAAAAGCTGGAGTTTTTTGAGTCTGTCAATGTAGGGCATGTGTTTAAGGCCTAGGTTCCTCTTCGTGAGGTACTTTTGTGGCCTTTCCAGCTGTTGCACATGTTTAGTGATGTACATGCCAAATGGGGCATTATTCTCCATGATTCGTCTAATGAGGGAAGAGTAGAGAGAGATGATGACCTCTTTCTTCCTGGATGCAAAACCCTTGGTAATGAAATCTGCCATACAGAAGGACTTTCAGTGGCAATGTGGTGGTCGAAGGAGAGGTTGCTGTCAGTCTGTGTCCCCAGATCTCTTATAACGCCTTCAGTGTTCAGTGGGCTACCATCAATGGGGTAATTAGTGGGAAATGAGCTTTTCCCAAAGGGAATGACAACACATTTTTGGCATTAAGCTTAAGGCCATGGTTTCTACAGCAGTTGCAGCCCTCTCTTCTTGGAATATCCTACACTGCAGGTAGCCCATGGCTAGCTGATGTTCCAGAGCTTTTCCCTCATAACTGTGATCCAGCTAAAGCCCTTTTGCAAATGCTTCAGTAAACTGGTGGCTCAGAAGGTGCATCACCAATGCCAATGCCATATTCAGAACTTTCTTGCCCCAGGCAAAAACCAGGGATAATCCCACAGTGCCAGGTCTCAGTGGAACATCTTCAACCTGCCCAAGATCACCCCCAAAAGACCCACATTCTGTTTCTCTGGAAAGACATCAAAAGCAGTTATGGGGGCCTGGTTGGGTAGTGAGTGGGAAGGTATGACTTAATGGCAGAAGGACCACCCCAACCCAAGAGGTGAACAAATGACCAAGGGCTACAAGAGAAACAAAAAGCTAGAAAAACAGGGTGGGGAGAAGACAGACAGAGGAAGAAAGACTGAACTGCAACAGTGAAACCGCTCAAATATCTACACTAATGTTAAATTACTAACACTAGTGTACTATGTTCATCACAGCATTGACTGTTGCAGTCCTCACTTCTTGGGAAGATTCCAAATGCAGTGTAAACTTGGGAGGATGACTAGTTAATTTGCTATAAGGCTTTGCAGGACAGCACAGGCAAATTCTGTCCCAACCCTGGACACAGGCTTCAAGTTGTAATGTTTGGACAAGGGGTGTACAAGATAACCAGGCAGCTTTTTCAAGGATGGCTTGGGTGATGAACCCATAAAGGAAGGTTGCGGTAGCAGGGAGGCTCTAGTGGAATGTGCCTTTTGATGGCCTGGGACTGGTATCCTATAATGCTGATAAAACAGATACAATGTGCTAGCTATTTTAACAAGCACCATTTTGTTGATAGGTCTACCCTCTTTCCATTTTGCAAATGAGACAAATAACTTATCAGAAATGCGTCTATGGTTTAGGGTAAATAGAATGACAGCTGTGTATGTACATCTAAAGAATGAACGGTTGCTTCCACAGACTTTTAAAGCTTAAAACAGAATAGCTGTATAGTTTGGTTAGGAAAAAATTCTGAAACCAGCTTAGGTATAAAAGAGGGGCTTAGTGTTCAGTGCTACTCTGCCTTGGTGGAATGCTAGGAAAGGCGCTTTGCACATCAAGGGTTGGTGTCCTTAGACACCTTTGTGGAATGCTTTTGGTGGAATACCAGGAAAGGCACGTTGCACATCAAGGCTTACAGTCCTTAGATTCAGCTAGCTTAGCTAACTTCCACCAAGAGCAGCATCATCCAAGACAAGAACTGAAGGGAGGCTGATGTGTTTCAGATGGGGTCAAAGTTAATTTTCCCGACATTGTTGAAATCCTACAGTGGCGCAATCTGCTTTGTAGGTGGTCTGAGGTGGATGATCCCTTACAGAATCACTTGACCAAAAACCTAGAACAAAAAGTTGTCTCCATGTTGTAGACAGGCTAAGACAGAAGCATGCACTATTATGGTTTAACAGGTATTCAAAAACCAATGCCACTCTAGCCTTTCTGGGGTCAAAATCCCTGGACTGGAACTAGGAAAATCTCCACTTTGTTAAGCAGACTTTTTTGTGTGCTCAGTTTCCTAGCCTTCTTCATAATGTTCAGTATGTTTTTTGGATATTTGTGACTGCATAGGGTCAGAGTATCATCATCCAAGCTGTCAGCCCTAGTGTGGTTAGGTTGGGCTGCAGCAGGATCCCTTTGTTTTGCATCAGATTTGCTTGCTAAGTCAGCACTGCATATTTTCCTCTCAGACTGTTGAGGAGTGAGAAAGTACAGTTGTGTACACTTACCATAAATGTAGATGTTTGAGTGTATTCACTGTTGCAGTCATTACATTTGGGTAATCTGCTGGCAGGTTGCACTCAGTCGTCCTGATTAACAAAGTCTTGGGTCCTGCGTTGGTTACTGTCCCTTCTTCCATTATGTCAGGGGTATAAAACATGCATCCGATGCCATTACATCAGTTTTTCTTGCCCCAGATGTCAGGTGCCCCCCTAATAGGAGCAAATAAAATTAAAAACACAAAAATATACCTCCAACCAAAAGCAAATACAACAAAAAGGCTTTTAAGCATAGTAAAAGAATGTAGAGGTATAGCCAGAGAAAATTAGGGAGCTGGAGGGAGGATAACCAGGACTGCAACAGTGAATACACTCGAACATCTACATTTATGGTACGCATACACAACTGTACTATGTTCTTCATGTTTCACTGTTGCAGTCATTACATTTGGGCAGATTCCCAAAGCTATGGTAGGGAGGGGAGTTTATACAGCATTAGGACCAGCTATAAGGCCCTGCAAGACAGCAGTGGCAAAGCCAGCTCTGGATTTAGAGGTAAATGATAATGCTTGGTGAAGGCATGTACAGAACTCCAGGTAGCAGCTTCTAGAATATCCCTGGTAGGAACACCTCTGAGAAAGGCTGCAGAAGTAGATGCAGCCCTGGTGGAGTGAGATCTGATCCCCTGGGGGATAGGTTTTACATGGTGCTTCTAGCAGAAATTAACGCAATGGTTTGTTTTGAAATAGCCTTCCCCTCTGCCCCTGTAGCAAATGCTACCAGCAATTGTTCAGATTTTCTTTGAGATTTAGTCCTGTCCAAGTAGAATCTAAGTTGTCTGTGCACATCCAAGGAATGCAGAATCCATTCCCCTTTGTTCTGTGGACTGGGAAAGAAGGTTGTCAAATGAATGGACTGATTAAGAGCCACACTGGAAACCACCTTGGGCATGAAGGATGGATTGGTCCTCAGAGATACCCTGTCCGCATGAAAGATGATGAAAGGCTCCACTGCCATAAGGGCCTGTAATTCAAATATCCTTCTAGCTGAAGTGATTGCTAAAAGGAAGGCTGTTTTCCAAGAAAGAAATTTTAAGTCTGCAGTAGCAGCTGGCTCGAAAGGAGGCAGACTGAGCTTCTCCAAAACAAAGTTAAGGTCTCAGGCAGGGGTAGGAGCTCTCCTGGGTGGTCTCTAGTTCTTTGCCCCTCTGAGATACTGCTTGAGCAGGGGATGAGAGAAGAGGGGTGGTTCTGTGTTATAGTGAGCTGAAGCGTGGATTTTAATAGAGGAAAAAGACAGGCCCTTGTGAAGCATCTCAGTTAAGTATTGCAAAATCTGAGGTAAATTGGGCGCTGCTGTGCTCATTCCTAAAGATTGGTTCCAGGCACAGACTCTTTTCCACTTGTCAGCATAAGACTTCCTAGTACTAGGCCTTCTCACCTCCAAGATGACATCCATCACAGGTTTGCTGATGGATGATAAGGGTGAATTTAAGTGAATAGCCAGGCGGCAAGGTTCAATGTTGGAAGCTGAGGGTGCAGAATTTGGTTCTCCTGCTGAGACAGCAAGGAAGGGGTCTGAGGCAGCTGCCAGGGAGATATTTGTGACACACTGTGCAGGAGTGGGTACCAGTGTTGGCGTGGCCAGTCTGGAGCAATCAAAATCATTCTTGGTTTGTCCTGTTTGACTTTTAGCAGAACTTTGGAGAGCAGAGGCAGAGGGGGAAAGGCGTAGACTGATAGGTTTTTCCAGCTGAAGGACAGAGCATCCACCTTCAAGGCTTCTTTGTGGGGAGTCCTTGTGCAAATCTTGTCCAACTGGTAGTTCTGAGGGGAGGAAAATAGATCTATGTCTGAGCTCCCCCATTTGCTTGTCAACATGTTGAAAATCCGTGGTTCCAGTTTCCACTCGTGTGGGTCCATGAGATTTCTGCTTAGTCCATCTGCCAGTGTATTCAATTTTCCTGGCAGGAATTGAGCTTGTAGGTGCACTTGGTAGCTCAAGGCTGTGCTCCACAATGCCATGGCTAGTCTGCAGAGGCGGTAAGAATGTGTACCCCCCTGCTTATTTATGTACCACATAACCATGGTGTTGTCTGTCTTTACCATTAGTTGTCCTGGAAGAATGTAGTTCTTGAAGGCTGTCAGAGCATTCTGAACAGCTAACATTTCTTTTTGATTGATATGTAGGTGCATTTTATTTGGGTTCCATTTGCCCTGAATGCACTTCCCTGCCAGGTGAGCCCCCCATGCATAGTCTGATGCATCTGTAGTTAGGGTTTGGGCGGCAGGGGGTAGTCTGAATGGCAGGCCTCTGCCCACCATAGGAATTCCAGGCGTAGGCAAGGTATGATAGGAATTATTGTTTCCAGGCTGTGACAATGTTGACTCCATAGACTTTTTAAGTACCACTGTAGTTTTCTCATATGTAGTCTTGCATATGGAATTAGAAGAATGCAGGAGGCCATGAACCCCAAAGGCTTGCAGCATTTGTCTTGCAGATAGCAGGGTTTTTGTGACCACTTGTTTGAAGTAAGTTACCAAATGAATTTGCTTCTCTGGCGTGAGGAAAGCCATCTGGGCAGTTGTATTCAAGCTTGCACCCAGGAATGTAATCTGTTGAGAGGGTACCTGTTGTGATTTCTTTTAGTTTATGGTGTACCCCAGACAAGTTAGAACTCTTTTTACAAATGCCAGATGATTTAGAAGTATGCCCTGGTTTTCTGTCTGAATTAGACAATTGTCCATGTATGGATATATTTGAATATTTCTCTGCCTGCAAAATGCAACAACTGGGGCCAGGCACTTTGTGAATACCATGGGTGCAGTAGATAAGCCAAAGGGCAGTGCAGAGAACTGATAATGCAAGTAGCCTGCTTTAAAGCGTAAGTATCTTCTGCAAGATTCCCTGATTGGGATATGCAGGTATGCTCCTTTTAAATCTAGAGTTGCCAACCAGGCATCTTTGCCTAGCATAGGAAGTAACTGGTGAAGAGTCAGCATCTTGAATTTTGGAATGTCCAGAAAGGTGTTTAAAACAGACAGGTCCAGAATTGGACGCCATGATTTGTCTTTTCTGGGTACCAGAAAAAGCCTGGAATAGAAACATTGTCCCTTTTCCTTATCTGGTACTGGCTGAATAGCCCCTGTGTTTAAGAGGGGAAAGTACTTGTTTTTGAGCTTCTGCCCACTGATTTGGGGGCAGGTCTGGCCAACCCTTCGGTGTTGGCAATGCATGGAAATGAAATCTGTATCCCTTGGACACTATATTTAAAACCCATTTGTCCTGGGTTATGAGTTCCCAGTTCTTTGCATGAAGAGCAATCTTTCCCTCCAAAGGGGCGGCTGAAAGGTAAGTGCTTGGTAATTTTAAAAGGAAGTTATTGAGACTGTTTACCATAGGGCAGTGTCTTGTTATTTCCAGATTTGGAAGTGGAAGCCCCCCATTGCTTAGTTCTGAGAGTCCCCTGGGACTGAAACCTGGTGCTTTTGGTGTGTCTGGGTTTGGCTTGAGAGAATCTGGAAGGAGCTGGAAAAGACCAATTCTTAGCAGACCCATGCCTACTAAATCTTGGAGGTTGCACTTGTAAGAAATCTTTAACAGTTTGCATAGATTTAGCTTTATCTTCCATCTTTTTTAGAACTTCTTCAGCCTTATTGCCAAACGGACAGTTCTGATTTAAGGGAGCATCCAACAATTTCGCTTTAACATGATCAGGCAAATATTGTTCCTTAAGCCAAGCATGCCTTCTAAGCACAGACCCAGTAACAGCAGCCCTGCAAAAGGCCTCTAAAGAATCAAAACCACATTGCAAAGTATGTTTTCCAAATTGTTTAGCAGAATGCAATAAATCCTGTAAATCTTTATTTTCCACACAGTCAGGAATCAACATCATTTTCTGTTTAAGCAGTCCAATAATATGCTGTTGATATTTTAACATATGAAATTGGCAGTTTAAAGCCCTGATTACCAAGGCTGCAGAAGTATAAACCTTCTTACCCCATCTATCCAATACCCTGGAGTCTCTATCAGAAGGGGTAGGATTTTTAGCAGTAGAAGCCGTAATGCCCTTGGGCCCCTGAGAAATGGTTTCTGGATCTGCAACAGGATTGTTGAAAATGAACTTGTGGGACTCAGGAACCCTGTAATATATCAGGTTTACTAGGAGCCGGAGGCAGGGAGTCAGGGGCCATACTGGATTCCAAAAACACATCATCAACAATGTCTAGTACAGGAGGTATAGCCAAGGACCTATGCTGAGGTAGAAGAAAATCCCCAAGCCTCTTTTTTGAATTAAAAGTTCCTGACTTTTCCAGTGGAAATGCTCCCTTAAGGTATGTAAAGTTTCCCCAAAAGAAAAATCCTCAGGAGGGGAAGCAGAGGGAATGGAATCCTCTGCATCAGAATCCTCATAAGTAGGTATGGACAAATCCAGGTCATTAGAAGAGTCAGAAGAAATAGAAACCTGATCAGAAGATTCATAAATCAAGCTCATCCCTAGGCCTCTTGGGGGGTGACTACGCCTGATTAGAGTAATCAGATCTTCAGCTATTTTGATCATTTGTTTTTTAGGCATAGGGGCCTTTAGACATAGATCGAGATTTAGGCCTTAGTAATGAAGTTGGAGTCGATTTAATATGAAAGTCTGTAGGCCTGAATACACCCTCAGAAGCCGGTTCCTGCACAGCGGCTCCAGACCCATCCAAGGTAGAGACATCCGCGGGTTCGATAGGGTAAGCGGCTCGCGGCATACCGGACTCTGAATGGGTCTCAGTAGTGGCCTGCGAATCAGAAGTAGCAGGTATCAAAGGCTGCAAAAGCACCTCACTGAGTACTTGGCGAACTGGCGACTGGCTTAGGAGAAGCTTTGTTGGCAGTTTTGGACCTCAGTGACCTGTCTCTGTCTTTATCTTTGCATTTTTTCAGAATCCCAGTAGTGGGATGGCTAACCGACGACATTTCTGGATAATTAAACCGAGAACCAAAATATTTAGAGGCAAAAATGTACTGACGATGGATAGTGTGCTGATTAAATAAAACACAAAACCGACAGCAAGGTACGTCATGGTCAGGACCTAGGCAAGGAATACAGTACGAATGAAAATCTTTGTGAGTTATTTGCTTTCCACAAGTAATGCAATTATTAACTTTTACTGACATCGGTAAGGAGCAAGAAAAAGTTTCCCCAATGGGGTACTTAGCTTTAAGATGAAGACTTTGGTTCTGAAACTTGAAAACGAAAATTTCAGGAGTCGGCCAACTGGCACTTGCGAACTGCCTCTGCTTTGGGCATCGCACAGCAAGAAAGACTGCTGTAATGGCGTCGGATGCATGTTTTTTACCCCTGACGACCTGATGTCATGGAAGGAGGGACAGCAACCGATGCAGGACCCAAGACTTTGTTAATCAGGCTGACTGAGGGCAACCTGCCAGCAGATTACCCAAATGTAATGACTGCAACAGTGAAACATGAAGAACATCCAGCTACAAGACTGCCAATTGCTCTATTCTTAGATAACCAAACATCCAGAAAGGCTATGGCTTCTGTGCCAAAAATTCCAGTAAAATGCAGAAAATTTGTTGAATCATTGAATGCTTGTACAATAATGTTACTAATATCATTGTCCCCCTTAATAAGGATGAATATATCATCCATATAGTGGGTATAGTAAACTATCTGGTCGTTAATAATGGGATTACTGAATACATATTCAGTTTCCCAATAAGCCATTACCAGGTTGGCTATACTGGCGCCACATGGGGAGCCCATGGCCACCCCAACTCTTTGTAGGTAAAATTTATCACCAAACATGAAAAAATTAGTATATAATATAATTTCCAATAATTCATTGACTAAGGAAATCTCCCTGCCAGGGGCCCCTTTTTTCTTCAATAAAATGCTGACCCATTCAATACCCAAATCTTGTGGGATGGAAGTGTATAAATCCTTAACATCCACTGTAAGGAAATTATAACCCATGTTGAATTCTAAAACATCCATATTCTGAAGAAATGACCATGAGTCCTTACAAATTTGACTTTCCTTACTGACATATTTTTGCAAAATAGAGTCGACAACTTTTGCACAAAAATATGTCGGGAAACCCCTGCCATCTACCAGTGGTCTTAATGGGGGTCAGCTATATTTTTGTGTATCTTGGGAATGCCAAAGATACACGGGTATTTTGGATAAAGGGTGAACATATAGTTATAAATATTTTGTTTAATTCTCCCTTCTATAAACATTTCTTCCAAGTTAGTTTTTATAGAAGAGTAAGCACCATTAACCTCTGACCTGGAGCTCTGTACATAAGCTATACTATCAAGGAGTGAGTTCATCCTTTCAGTGAGTGAGTTAATCCTTTGTTTATAGAAGGGAGAATTGAACAAAATATTTATAACTATATGTTCACCCTTTATCCAAAATACCCGTGTATCTTTGGCATTCCCAAGATACACAAAAATATAGCTGACCCCCCCCCCATTAAGACCACTGGTAGATGGCAGGGGTTCCCCGACATATTCTTGTGCAAACGTTGTAGACTCTATTTTGAAAAAATAGGTCAGTAAGGAAAGTCAACTTTGTAAGGACTCATGGTCATTTCTTCAGAATATGGATGTTTTCGAATTCAACATGGGTTATAATTTCCTTACAGTGGATGTTAAAGATGTATACACTTCCATCCCACAAGATTTGGGTATTGAATGGGTCAGCATTTTATTGAAGAAAAAAGGGGCCCCTGGCAGGGAGATTTCCTCAGTCAATGAATTATTGGAAATTATGTTATATACTAATTTTTTCATGTTTGGTGATAAATTTTACCTACAAAGAGTTGGGGTGGCCATGGGCTCCCCATGTGGCGCCAGTATAGCCAACCTGGTAATGGCTTATTGGGAAACTGAATATGTATTCAGTAATCCCATTATTAACGACCAGATAGTTTACTATACCCGCTATCTGGATGATATATTCATCCTTATTAAGGGGGACAATGATGTTAGTAACACTATTGTACAAACATTCAATGATTCAACAAATTTTCTGCATTTTACTGGAATTTTTGACACAGAAGCCATAGCCTTTCTGGATGTTTGGTTATCCAAGAATGGAGCAATTGGCAGTCTTGTAGCTACAATTTCTAGAAAAAGAACATACTCTAATTCTTTTTTAAATTTTACAAGATGCCATCCTTACCACTAGAAGCACTCGGTCATTAAAGGCCAATTGGTGCAAGCTGCCCGTATTGTCAGTCAGGACATTGACTTCATGGAAGAATGCCAAGTCTTAAAATCTATGTTTTTACATAGAGGTTATCCGGTTAACCTCTTGGACGACTTGATTTGCGAAGTTAATTCTAAAAGACTTAATGGCATATATTTACCCCCACTACATAATAGAAATACATCTACTGAAGTTATTAATACTTCTGTGAATGGATTAGATGTTGACAATGTTAGTAAAGACCAGTCTATTCCTAAGTTTATAACTACGTTTAATGTACATAGTCAATTTTGTGTAGATATTAAGAAGAACTGGGGGCTGTTTCGTACTAACTCTAACATCCATGTCAAGATGGGTGAAAAACCTAATGTTATTTACAGGAAGGGTCATAACTTGAAAAACCTACTCGAACGGCAATCATCAGTCTCTCCCAAAATTACAGGGATGTTTAAATGCCAAGATTGTAAATTTTGTAAATTTGTGGATAATGTATATTCGTTGACAGTTAATGATTATAACATTAAATTTAAGGGTAGGTACAATTGTAATACAAATATGGTGGTCTACATAGCGAAGTGCCAGAGATGTCCAGCATTTTATGCGGGCAAAATGGAGTGGCGTCTTCGAGAAAGGATATATGAGCATCAATATGCCATTGATAAATTAAAATTAGAGAATGCTCTAGCCAGACAACAGTTTAATGACCATAATTTTAGATATGCAGTTATTGACCGTGTTAATTTTGAAAAAAGAGGGGGTCCAGCACCATTAAGGCTCGAGGAGCTTGAATTACAATGGCAGATTAAGCTTAATGCTTATAATTCGGCAGGGCTTAATGACACTTGTTCTATTAGCAGTGTATTAAAACTAAAAAGCCTGTAACGTTAACTTAGTACTTAGCTATATTTACACTATAATGTTACATATATATGTTTATACTTTTAGATATTTGTATAGTTGTTTTATTATTATTTTTTAGATTGTTGATATATTTTTATGCAGTACTTAGGGATTATACTTGTATTATGTTTAGTATATTAGTTCATTTTATGCTGTCTGAATGTTTTGTATATTTATATATATATATACTCATATTCATAAGCTTATTATAGTATTAATCTGGTACTTGAATGTATTAGTTTTGTGCGAACTTCAGGTTCGATTCTTATTTCAACAGTGTTACGATTGTTGGCACTGATTCTTGTATGTTTTGAGGTTCCAGGATATCAGTACCTTTAAATTTAATTTAATTTAAACCTTAGTTAAAGTGGCGGGTTTCGCTTGATTGGTAGCACATGATGTACACTATGTTATATATTTGAATGTGGAAATGTACTTGTATTTCTTGTTTCTGAAGAAGTTAGCTTATTAAGCTAACGAAAAGCGCTTGAAATAAATATTCAGTTTTGCTGTTTCGCTGGTTCAGGTTTTTGTTTCAACAGTACCTGTTTTTAATATTATTGCATTGTGTTATTCTTTTTTTTAAAGTTCACTTTCAAAATCCCTTTACTTCAAAATACACTTCCAATTGTGTTTCAGTTGAATTCTTATTTATGATCAGAATAGTAGTTTAAACCTCCACCCCACAGTGTTCCACACATCTACAATGCTGACTATCCAACACTTGCCAACAAATATCTCCAAAATTCACAGGCCATACAGCCAAGCAGGACTGTATTGGGCAAAATACCCAATCACCCTAATCTAGGTTTCTTAGCATTTAAAACCAACTGCACCATATTAAAACATATGCTGCAAATTTACACACCACCCACCTGTATCTGATCTTTTGTCTGAGCTGTTGCATGTTTCTGTTTGGTCAGCGATTGCTGAATAAAATAATCTATGGAAAGTCTATCTATCTAAAGTCTTTACACTCAAAGCCTAGTCTATATGCACACATGTCATGATGCGGATTGCTCTGCTTCCTTACCCTGGGAAAGTAACATGCTGACCAGTTCTAATGTCGGAGGCATTATTCTTAGAGGCTTCAAAGGCTGGAACCTAAAGTCTTTACACTCAAAGCCTAGTCTATATTCACACATGTCATGATGCGGATTGCTCTGCTTCCTTACCCATATCCCTTAACTAGCCATAAAACTTCAATATGAAGGAAAATGTCAATTTCTGCACACTACTAAAACAACATTTAAAGTAGAAAGCCATCACTTATTTTGCTGTTCAGTCCACAAACATCATGAATATAATGAGACTCTCTCACTGATTTTGCTTTTAAGTTTTGATCTTGTGTCATGGATTTCGTCACGTATTTGCCTGTCGTACATTCTGGTGAAGGCGGAGTGAAAGCTTTAGTATGTTCTTACCTGGTCTGGCAGTGACACTATGGTGGTATTTTTTGAGGAGTATGTCAGGTTGAATGTAATGATGGCTTCCTTGTTTACTGTGCCACTGCAGAAAGAGAGGTACAATTAGTATGCTACTGAAGAACTACATGACACACACAGGACACTATGGTGCAAAAATTTCAACAACAAAATATTGCTACCTGAAAACAGTGTTAACCCCATTTACTAACTTGTGCACCTGACAGAATATCAAAGAAAAGCAATTACAATAAAAAAGCCCTGCTGCCTGATCCATTGACAATCTGATCAAAAATGAAAAATTTTGCAATTCTAGAATTTTTCATATTAAAACTAGAGCCTAAACAACTTGCCGCATTGTTCCTACCTTCACCAACAATGATACCATACTACCAACAAAAAATAATTGACTTCAACAATTGGCTTAGTTTCTGGTGTCATTCCAAGGGGATCCAGTATCTGTCTGCCTGGGATGACGACACTGACAGACCTCTATGCTTTGCCAGAGATGGCCTCCACTTGTAACCTCTGGCATTCCAGATTCCAGCCAAGGATCTTGCCTCCCCCCATTGCACCTTTTGTAGGCAATGTCCCAAATACAAATCTTCCAGTATAAAAGATCTGTCAAAAAAGACATTGAAGGTCATACTGCTTAATGCTAGCAGTCTTAACCTGAAAATGCACTCACTAGAGACTCTCTTTGTACTGGAAGATACCAACATCTGTGCAGTCGTGGAAACTTGGTTCAAGGCTGCGGTGAGCACCCCTGCCTTACCAGGTTATACCACAACGAAGTTAGTGCAGTAACTGACCAGAAGTTAGGAAAGCAGGATAAAAATCAACAAAATTAACTTCAAGACCGCTCAAAAAAAGAGAATTTATTGCTTGCAAAGTTTTCGGGTGCAACCCTTCCTCAGTGCTATTCAACTATAAAAACTTTTCATTGTATATAAAAAGCTATCAAAAATCACATGATCACAGTTTGCCAATAAAAGAAGTTAACTAATAAAACATTCTAATGAAAATCATAAACAAGTTGTGCAAACATTTATTAATACTTTAACATGTAAAACAATCCTTCATATGACAATAGTTACACTTGCCTAGAGGCAAACTAGAGGTGGGGATATCAATAATGCTTTGGAAAACAAGGAATGTAGTTGGATAATAAGGCTGCAGGCAGACTTGCCTCCAGGGTTAAATAGCACTGTTAGCATTAAGCCTGTTTTAGTTAAAAAAACAACTACAACTGAATTAAAAAAGTGTAACTATTATCATATGAAGGATTATTTTACATTTTCACACCACCACCACTGCCCCCCCCCCCCCCCCTCAGAGGATGCAGACAGCTATGCTGAACAGTATACCAATGCAGTATACAAGCACCTGTACAACTGCATGGACTCAGCCATATCCAACAGAACTAAAACCTGCTCCTCAAGGAAACACAAACCTATGTGGTGGATATCCTCTATCATCAGGCTTTAAAACAAAAGGAAGAAACTGTTGTCCAAGGGTAAAAAGGCACAAATTCCCAATTGTAAAAACTCCCTCCTTAGCCTCAACAGGCAAATTAGATCACTAATTAAAATCTCCAAAGCCAATTATAAATCAAAACTAGCCTCTGAAACAAAGGATAACCACAAAGCCTTCTTCAGTTACATCACTAACCTCCATGGTAAAGCCCAGGTTTGTTCCGAATTAGTTTATAATGGTACCACTTACACCGATCCTGTTGACTTAGCCAACCTGCTAGCAAATAAGTTCAGTGCAAACTTCACCCCCCCTCTCCCCTTTCCAAAGGCCCATTTGACATCTCCGATACTTGTCCCGCACCTCACATCTCTGTAGATCAAGTGGTAAAGGCCCTATCCAAGGCAAAGAACACAGCTTCCATGGGACCTGATAGTATCCCAGGCTGTATTCTGCATCATCTCCAGTAAGAACTAGCCTTGCCATTGAGCACCCTATTGGTTCAGCTTACGTACAGTGTTTATTCCAGCAGAGTGGAGAACTGCCATTATAATCCCCTTGCACAAACGTGGGGTCACTACTGACCCTGGAAATTACTACCCCATTAGCTTGACAAGTCTGATCTGTAAACCCATGGAGCATATTATTATTATTATGGACCTCATAAACAAGGACATAGGCAATCTCCGAGCAGTTCGTCAGAACTGTTGAATGAGTATATCAACTACTTGCATGGCACTACTGGTTTCTTAAAATTTACCTGTAAATATTCTGCTGTAGAAGTGGAGTTCTTAGATGTTAAGATCGATAAAGGAGACCTTAATAATATGTATACTAGTGTCTACAGAAAACCCACTAGGAAGAAAGTACAGTTTTGTACCTACCATAAATGTAGATGTCCAATAGGTATGCATCTGCAGTCATAACATATGGGTTGTCCTGCCTCAGGCAGCCCTTCGGTCGGCTGGATTCCAAAGTCTGGGTCTGGCCTCGGCTGATGTCGCACCTTCCCCGACGTCAGAGTGTCTGGGGTATAAAAGCATCAGCCGACGCCATTTTCCTCAGTTTTTCTTGCCCCAGATGCTAGGTGCCCTCTAGGAAGGCTAAATTTGGATAAATGCAATAGAATTCCAAACATTTGCAAAATTTTATATATATATATATATATATATATATATATATATATATATATATATATATATAAATACATGTATATACAAACAAATATACCATAATAGATTCCCCCAGCTAGCTAAAAGAGGGGTAAACACCCTAGGAATACCACAAAGGGGTAGGAGGGAGGGTAAAC
The DNA here is from genome assembly GCF_019279795.1 of Protopterus annectens. Taxonomy (NCBI): domain Eukaryota; kingdom Metazoa; phylum Chordata; order Ceratodontiformes; family Protopteridae; genus Protopterus; species Protopterus annectens. The sequence goes on along the minus strand of NC_056747.1, from coordinate 124,124,298 downwards.
CTGACTGCAGATTCATACCTATCGGACATCTACATTTATGGTAGGTACAAAACTGTACTATGTCCTTCAAGGATGCATCTGCAGTCATAACATATGGGTAGAATACCATAGCCAATCTGGGGGAGGAGGTACTAAGAAAAAGATGGTGTAGTTAAGATCCCCTGCAGGACTGCAGTAGCAAAACCTGCTCTGGATCTGGAGTATAAAGGTAGATTGTAATGTTTGGTAAATGTATGCATGGAGCTCCAAGTAGCAGCTTCTAAAATGTCCTTGGTAGCCACTCCTCGTAGGAAGGCTGTAGTGGTGGCCGTGGCCCTTGTGGAATGAGGCCTGATGTTTGCAGGAACTGTCTTTCCATGAAAGGAGTAACAAAATCAAATGCAATTTCCTATCCATTTTGAAATTGTCTGTTTGGAAATTGCTTTTCCTTGCACCCCAGCAGCATGTGCTACAAATAGTTGGTCAGTTTTTCTGCTACTTTTAGTTCTGTCCAAGTAGTAGTGTAGTTGTCTGTGTATATCCAGGGTGTGCAGAAGTTTTTCCCCCCTATTCTGTGGATTTGGGAAGAACGTAGGCAAGTGAATAGCTTGGTTCAAGGATACCTTAGATACCACCTTTGGCATAAAAGTAGGATTAGTTCTTAGTGTAACACTGTCCTGATGGAAGATAAGAAATGGCTGTACTGCCATTAATGCTTGTAACTCAGATACTCTTCTTGCTGAAGTTATTGCCAGAAGGAATGCAGTTTTCCAAGACAGAAACTGAAGATCCGCTGTTGCTGATGGTTCAAAGGGAGGAAGTGTTAGTTTCTCCAAGACAAAGTTGAGATCCCAAGCAGGTAAAGGAGGTTTTCTTGGAGGTTTGATATTTTTGATCCCTCTCAGAAATTGCTTGAGGAGAGGGTGTGAGAAGATAGGTGGATCCACATTGTATTCTGCTGAGATTGCTGAGACATGAATCTTAATGGAAGAATAGGAAAGGCCATTGTGGAACAGTTCTGCTAAGTATTCCAGAATATGTGTCATGCTTGCCACTGTCACATCTAAGCCTTATGATGTGTTCCAAATGAAAAATCTTTTCCATTTAGCTGAGTATGTCTTCCTTGTGGAAGGTCAAGAGCTTCCATGATAATGTCCTTCACTCTCTGTGATAAAACATTTTGTTTTGGATTTAAGGGATTTTCCAGGCAGTTAGCTGCAATGTTTTCAAATTGGGATGCATGATCTTGAAATTGTTCTGCGTCAGAAGAAGAGGCCATAGGGGGAGAGGCCATGGTTTTGCCTGTGACATGCTCCTCAATAGTGGATACCAGTGTTGCCTTGGCCAGTCTGGAGCTATCAGAATCACTCTTGGCTGTTCCTCCCTGATCTTCAGTAGAACCTTGTACATTAAAGGAAGAGGTGGGAAGGCATATACTTTTAGAGCTTTCCAGCTGAAAGAGAGAGAGTCCACCCTCCATGCTTGTGGGTGGTATGTCCTTGAGCAGAATGTCCTCAGTTGATGGTTGAGGGGGGAGGCGAACAGATCTATTTCCGGCATTCCCCATGCCTTTGTTATGAGTTGGAAAATGTCTGGGTGCAGCATCCATTCGTGTGCATCCATGGTAGTTCTGCTTAAGCTGTCTGCCAGTGCATTTTCCTTTCCTGGCACGAACTGGGACTGCAGTTGGATATTGAGTTTCAGGCATAGCTCCCATAGATTCATAGCCAGCTGGCATAGAGGGTAGGAGTGTGTGCCTCCCTGCTTGTTTATGTACCACATGACCGTGGTGTTGTCTGTCCTTATTAACAGGTGGCCTTGATGGAGGAAGGGTTTGAAAGCCTCGATTGCATGCATCACTGCCAGCATTTCCTTTTGGTTTATGTGCATGTGTAGCTGTCCTTGAGACCATAAGCCTTGGATACAGTTGCCCTCCATGTGTGCTCCCCATCCTCGGTCTGAAGCATCCGTGGTGATGGTTTGTTTTGTTTTTGGTTTGTTGAAAGGCAACCCTCTGTTGGACTGGCAGGCCTGAGCCCACCACAGGAATTCCTTTTGAAGGCAAGGAATGATTGGTATCAAAGTTTCCAAACTGTGACTGTGTTGAGACCATACACTCCTTAGGTACCATTGTAATTTTCTCATATGCAGCCTGGCCTGTGGTATCAGAATTATGCAGGATGCCATGTAGCCCAGGGCCTGCAGGATTTTCCTTGCAGTAAGCTGAGCTTGTCTTGTCAGATTCATGAAGTAATCCGGAAGTTGTTTTTATTTTTCTTCTGTGAGAAAGGCCATTTGGGTGGTTGTGTCTAGATCCGCACCCAGAAAGGTTATCCTTTGGGATGGAACCAGTCTTGATTTTTGGATGTTGACTGTGTATCCCAATGCCTGCAGTAGGTGGATGGCATAGGCCAAGTCTTTTATCAAATTTACCTTGTTGTCCGCTTGTATAAGGCAGTCGTCCAGATAAGGGTAGATTTGAATCCCCTGAAGTCTGCAGTGTGCAATTACTGATGCCAGGCATTTCGTGAATACTCTGGGTGCAGTAGATAAGCCAAAGGGCAATGCTGAGAATTGATAATGCTCTGATCCTGCAAGAAATCTGAGGTGTCTTCTGCAGTTTGGTCGAATAGGGACGTGCAGGTATGCCTCCTTGAGATCTAGAGTCACCAGCCAAGACTCCTTGCCCAACATGGGAAGAAGTTGCTGTAGGGTCAGCATCTTGAATTTTGGCACAATAAGGTAAGTATTCAGTGCGGACAGGTCGAGAATAGGCCTCCATTGATTTTCTTTTCTTGGTACAAGGAAGAGTCTGGAGTAAAATCCTTGGCCTTGCTCTGAAAGTGGTACTTTTTCTATAGCTTTCATTTGAAGTAAGTTGTTGATCTGCTTGAAAGCCTCTAGCCTCTGATTTGGTGGTAGGTTTGGCATTCCGTTTCTTTTTGGCAAAGTGTGGAAGTGGAACCTGTATCCTTTGTCTATTATTTGCAGTGTCCATGTGTCCCTTGTAATATAATGCCAATTTTACGAGAATAAAGCAAGCTTTCCGCCCAAGGGTGCTTCCAGTTGAGCCCTGGTGGGCGGAATCAGAGTAAAGTCATTGAGCCTGTCCTGGTGTAGTAGTTGTTGTTGCTGCTGTTGCACCACCTCTCTGGTTGGCAGGCTGCCACTGGCGGCCTCTGTAAGAGCCCCTAGATTGGCCTCTGCCTCTGGGGCATCTGTTCCTGCCTCTCTGGGTTCTGTCAGAGTCTGGAAAGGACCAATTCTTAGTAGGCCAGTTTCTGCTGAATCTCGGTGGTTGTACTTGTAGGAAATCCTTAACTGTTTGCACAGATTTTGCCTTTTCTTCATACTTTAAGACCTCCTGAGCAGAGGAGCCAAATAAATTTTGTTTCTCCATTGGAGCATCCAGGAGTTTAGCTTTGACATGGTCTGGCAAAGATTGTTCCTTCAGCCAGGCTTGCCTACGAATAACTGCCCCAGTCATAGCTGACCTAAATGAAGCCTCCAATGCATCATAACCACATTTTAAGAAATGATTACTAACCTGCTGTGAGTTGTGTACCAAATCCTGAAGGGATTTACGGTCAAGGGGCTCAGGAGAAGAAAGCTTCTTGTTCAGTTCATCTAACAAATACTCTTGGTACTGTATCATATGAAAGTGACAATTTAGTGCCCTGACGGAAAGAGTTGCAGAAGTATATACCTTCTTTCCCCATCTCTCTAAAGCTCTAGACTCTCTTTCAGAAGGAAGAGAATTTTTGGCAGTGGCAGCCGCAACCCCTTTAGGGCCCAGAGTAATAGTTTCTGGGTCTGCAGAATGGGCTTTATACAGATGAAAATGAGATTCCGGGACCCTGTAGTATCTATCAGGTTTGGCAGGGGCCGGGGAGAGAGTATCAGGGGCTGTACTGACATCATTGTACACATCATCAATTACATTCAAAACAGGAGGTATAGCTAAGGGCCTATGTTGAGGCAAATGCAAAAAGGTCCTTAATCTTTTTCTAGAATCAGAGAAATCCTGACCTTGCCATTGAAAATGCTCTCTCATGGAGTGTAAAGTCTCACCAAAGGAAAACTCTTCAGGAGGGGAGGCCAAAGGGATAGATTCTTCTGCATCAGAATCCTCATAGGGCGAATAAGCCTCCTCCTGGTGGTCTGACAACTCAGAACCATCCGAGGACTCATCTGAAGAGTGTGGGTCAGAAGGCTCAGTCCTGGGCCTTTTGTCTGGTGGAGGGTGAGAGGCCCTGTCCGGATGAGGTTGTGAACCTCTAATTAAAGAAATAAGGTCCTCTGCAAGGCTGAGGATCTGAGAACTAGAGGAAGGCCTCTAGGATGTAGTCTTGGGAGGCAAAGCTTTAGAAAGTTTAGCAGCTTTAGCCCTAGAAAAGGCCTTAATGGACATGGAAGCAGGGGGCCTAGCTGCCCCACGTGCAGGAGTAGATATGTCCAAAGGTATGGTGTCGGACATATCCTGGGCACTGGTTTCGGTAGGTAGCTCGGTAGCCGACTCAGCTGGGGCCTCCCGGGCCGCGGTGGTCGGTTGAGTGGATTCGGATGAAGGAATTTCCGAGGACTCGGTTTCGGCCGAAACCGAGACACTCGTGGTAGGCCTTACCGTGGTTTCAGCCAAAACCACGGGCCGCGAGTGTCGGTCCTTGTCCTTCCGTTTTTTCACCAAATGTGAAGTCGGAGTCTCCGACGGCATTTTATATGCAAAACTAGCCCCCAAAAATTCCTCTGCAAACTCCGACCGACGTCTAAGAGTTAGTCGGTTGAAGGAAGCACAAGCTGAACAGGACGATACGTCGTGGTCTGGGCCTAAGCAAGGAAGGCAGTAGGAATGGAAATCCTTATGAGGTATTTGTTTCCCACAAGTTAAACAATTATTTACTTTATCTGACATCGGCTGAGGCAAGAAAGAGTCCCCAACGGGGTACTTAGCTTTTTCGAAGTTTTCGGTAGCTGAAATCACTGGATCTGACCGATCGGCACTTGCGAACAGCTTCTGCTTCGGGCACCGCACGGCAAGAAAGACTGAGGAAAATGGCATCGGCTGATGCTTTTATACCCCAGACGCTTTGACGTCGGGGAAGGTGCGACATCAGCCGAGGCCAGACCCAGACTTTGGAATCCGGCCGACCGAAGGGCTGCCTGAGGCAGGACAACCCATATGTTATGACTGCAGATGCATCCTTGAAGGACATCAACTTCCTGCACAAAAATAGCATGTATCCCAAGCATGTCACCTGGAATGTTCTAAAAGGGCAGATTTATCGAGTAATGAGATTGCACAATGATAACACTCATTTGGACAAGCAACTGTAGCTGTGAGAGATACTTTTAGAGTCTCTCTACTTTACTCTAGTGACATCAATAAATATTGAGAGGTCATTAAGCAGAATTGGAATATCCTATACACAATAGATGAATTGAAAGGGACTATAGACAGCACACCACATTTTGCATTTAAAAATAATAAGTCCTTGAAGAAACATTTGTGCTATAAATCACAACTCTGTATCAAAGGGCCTTAGTCTACCAGGTGTGGAACTTTTTCCTGTAGATCTTTGTTCAGCCTGTAAGTACATACTTACGGGCTCAACCTACATATATCCTCATGTTACTTTTAAAATCAAACTTGATTTTTATGCTGACTGCAGAACTCCAAATATTGTTCATTTTGCAAGCTGCCAGGTCTGTCATGCTTTCTATATAGACAAAACTAGCAGACCACTGAAGGACAGGATTCTCGAACACTATTTCAGGAACCAGAAAGAAACAAATGCCTTAGCACAACACATTGGTTTACATGGCTCAGGACATACTTTTAAGTTCTTTGTACTTCACGTTTTGGACGTTAGTATTAGAAGGGGTGATGCATCTAATAAAACAGAAAGGGCTGAACAGAAATGGATCTTGCTCTTGAATGCAGAGAAACTCCCTGGTTTAAATGGCGTCTCTAGCCTTAAACCATTCTTGAAAGCACGCCCGCTTAAAAATTAATGTTATTTTTATATGAAGATTTTAAACTAAGATTTTATTTGTACTGTTTCCATTGTAGTTATAACAATTATTGCATTGCTTGTGTGTGTGTACCTTTTAATTAATCAGATTTGCATATGATAGCTGATTGGTCTTGCCTTCTTTTTAAACTCATGTCTTTAAAGTCTGAAGAAGTGATAGTGTTATCGTGAAAGTGCTCACTTTTATCACTTTTTTTACGTTCAATAAATAGAGTTTTTGCCTAGCTGTGTTGGTTTGGTACTTGTTTTTTACTTCAAATCTCCGAGTACTTGACCCCATCCAGTTCGGATTCGTCAAGGGCAGATCTTGCCAGTTGAACCTGGTTGACTTTGAGACTGTCATCAAGGCCCTGGATGAGGAAAAGTCAGTACATACAGCTTAACCTGACTTGGCCAAAGTCTTTGACACAATCTCCCATGCAGACATCATCAAAAAGCTAACACAACTTGGGGTAAATTCCAGTCTCATCACGTGGGTGGCCAACTGGCTCACCGATAGGATGCACAAGGTCAAAATAGGTGCCTCCACCTCCGAAGGCAGACCTGTCACTAGTGGTGTTCCCCAGGTATCTGTCCTGGGACCCCTACTGTTTGGCATCTACTTCTCAGAGGTCCAGGCAAAGACAAAAGGCCTGTGACTGACCAGGTTTGCAGACAACTTTGAAGTTGGGTATTGTCATTGACTCCCCAAATGATGTTAATATACTACAAGAAGGTCTCACATCAACAGACTGTCGTGGCCTTAAGTTAAATGCAAAATATGTATTATCATACCATTTGGCAAAAACACAGCCCCTACACATCAATGGGAACCCCCTAAGCACACAACCTTTGGTGACAGACCTGGGTACACAGGTTGACAACAATCTCACATCATGTAGTGGCAGTGGTCAGAAAAGCCTTTAACTTGGTTCATCTTATAAGGAAAGGGATTGCATCCAGAAAAAAGGAGGTTATTACCAGTCTGTACTCTTCTCTCATTAGGCCAATAATTGAGTACAATACCCCGTTTGGTATGTACCTCTCCAAATACCGGCACCAGCTAGAAAGATCACAGAAATACCTCACAAAGAGAATCCATGGCCTCAAGCACCTGTTCCTGTGGGGACAGGCTCAAATCAGTATCACTCTACTCAGTATCGTACAGATTGCTCAGAGGTGATCTGTGTCTTGGCAATCTCTGAGTCTGCCCTACTAAGAGATGCTCCATATTTGTAAGTGTAACTCCTTGCTCATTACCCAATTGAAAGGCCTAAATCTAATATGCACATTAACAAAACCTGCTGGAGAGAGAGGTTTGTCTCACAGAGGCTGCCCAGTCTCTGGAATAGACTTCCCATACACATCCAACAGAGTATGTCACTGACCCTCTTCAAGTGCAACCTTGATGAGTAGATGGAAAACCACAAATTTGTCCCAGGGGTTCCACCTGTCTCTCTCTCATTGACAGGGGCAACAGGTGCTGAGGTTTCTTTTTGCAGATAAACTCATGGCTAGATTTGTAAGGGCCCCATGGCTATTAGGCTAGTAACCTCCTATGATCCTATGAATGCATTAGTGGTGCTACAATATGCAGCATAAAAAGTTGCTTCCTGTATCCAAGGTACAGGGTTTGATTCCTTCCGCCTCCTTTTTCCTACTGAGCAATGCTGTTCAATGCATTTAACAGTCAGTGGTTCAAGGCCACCCCTTAAAAGGGACATGTGTCTTACGGGGTTATCCAGTTAAATGTTCATCATTGTCATCAACCTCTTCCCCCATGTTTCTACATGGGATCTGGGTGTTGCATCAACCACTGTCATCTCTCTTTATTCAATGCCCCTGTCTTACCTTCTTTGACCGTCACAGTTCTTCTCTTACACAGTCCATCCACTTTTGATAAATGCCCTCTGTTCCTCTTGCTTTTGTTCCTTTTGTCCCAAACTTTCACTAGATTGTTTTCTACTTCCCTGCCCATGTGCCCTAACCACTATAATCCGTTCTTTATGAATTTTTCTGCAATTGGAGCCATTTGACTTGTGCTCTGATGTCCTCATTTGCCTGTCCTACAGTGTACATCCTACCACCCATGTGAGACACTTCATCTCAATCACCCCCTAGCTTCACCTGCTCTGCCTTCACTGTGCAGGTTGCTGTACCATACAGCAGTACTAATTGCACCACTGGTTTTCTACACCATTCTTCTGTTTTACCACTACCCCTGAAACTCTGAGACAGTAGGCTTCAGCCCCTCTGATTCTAACTCTGACATCCTCACTCAGATGTTCCTTTTCTTTAACCACCCCTCCAGATACGTTTACTGGGTTCTTGTACATAGCCTGCACTAGTTCTACCAAAGTCTCGGACTGTCAACCACTGCAGGACTGACCAAATCAGCTTTCTTGTAACAGTGTTGTATGATTTCTCCAAGTCTATGAATGGCCAATTTGACTCCTTCCTTATCTCTAGCTTGTTCTCAACTATCTGGTCTCACTGCAGTCATCGGGTCTGTTGTGCTTCATTCTTTTTTAAATCTGAACTGCTTATCTACCATCTTGCTTTCTACTACTCTATGTATTCATTTATCAGTCACCTTCTCCAGAATTTTCATGCTGTTTGACAGGAGTTTAATGCCTTTATATTGCCCACAGTTGTGAATGTCCCCTTTATTCTTGTACACTGGGGCACTAGCAGGCTTGGTATCCAGTCATCTGGGATACATCTCTGTCTACATACTGCTACATGTACCCCCTGAAGTCAATTCCCCCTTAACTCACCCAATCTCTTGATCATATAAGCTGTGACCTCATCTGAGCCTGTTGCTTTCCCTGACTTCATTTTGCTTAGGGCTGTTCTTCTCTGGTGTGCTGCTTTTCTTTCATCACAGGCTGTGTTTGGGATAATGCAGCTTCTGTAGAATTTTCTTCACTTAAAAGCTGTTGGAAGAACTCCTTCCAACTGCATTTGATATCCTGTGGACTGGTGAGCTTATTGTTGCTGGCAGCTCTTATGAAGTGTGTCCAATACAGATCTTCTTTCTCTTTTTGTCTTTGTCTTTCATCCTGATAGAGTCTCTTTGCTACATCCACTTAGTCACTTTCCAGAAGCTGGTAGAGTGCTTCTGACGTCTTTCTTGGCTACTGCAACTGCTCTCTTAGCCTTTTTGTTAGCCAACTAATATGTGACAAGTGCCATCCCATTAAAGCTGTTGCCTTGTTTTGAAGATAAGTCAGAATTAATGGAGAGAAAGACAGAGAGAAGTGATGATGGTAGGCACAGACTATGACAGAAGGATCTTCATATGTAACTTATGGAGATAACACAAGCAGAGAAAAAAAAGCACAAATCAGGGCCTTACAAAGGGTATGACAAGTAGGGAAACTGGGGACAGGGAAAGGGCTGCGGGAGTAGCCAGCTCTCATCTGAAGTACAAGGGTAATTTAACAGGTGACTGCTAACAAGATGGTGCAGCAGTTAATGCTGCTACCTCACAGCACTCCATTCCCAGCAGAGGTCCCTTCTGCAGAGTCTGCACGTCTGCCCTGGGACTGTGCAAGGCTTCCACCAGTATTCCAAGCTTGATCTTACATCTAAATGACATGCACAAAGGTAAAATGGTGATCCCCTAAACGTGCTGTAAGTGTATGTGTGTGCCCTGCAAAAGACTGATGCTCTCTCCAGAACTGATTCTCTACATTTTGTCCCCTGCTTTTGGGAAAAGGCTCCAATGCTACTGTTACCCTGAAAGTTGTCGTCATAAAATGAATGCATTACTAAAAACCTGAATACGCCTGTTGGCATAAGTAATGGTGTGGGGGCTTTCAGTCACCAATGGGATATAAACAACGAGCATCACTGCAAACATGAGAAAATGTACATGCTAGAAGCCAGAGGGCAAGGATCTCTAGATGCACAAGACAAAAGAATGGACTGCAGAAATAAAGTAATCCTCTGTTTTCATTTTCTACACTTTATTACATTTGGGAGGATTTACATACCAACACAGTATATCAGCATTCTGAAAACCAGAACAAGTCACAGGCTGAAAAAAATTAATGCAAGAAAGGCAAACAAAGAGAAAGATGGCACAGTTCAAGTATGTGCATTACTGTTTTGTGCTGCCTTGCTATACATGCCTAAGTTAATAAAGTGATGTAGGAAGAAATAGGATTTCATGGGATCCCTCAAAAAGTACATGTCTAGTACTAACTGAATTATGTAGCTCAGCCATGCTGAATGCTGTGTAACATCTAATCCCAAGTGCTGAACTAGTGATCAGTCATGTGGAATATAAACCAGGCCATTTCCACAAACTTCAAAATGACCTTTCCGACATGACACTCGCCAAACTACATCTGGATGAAAATAACTGGTTGCAACATCAGCTGGGCCAAAATCAAAAAATGGCAGGCCTCACCCATCCAGACTTCTATACACCAACTCTACAAGTCACACAAAGAAGATGGGAGAAGTATCCCAAAAGAAGGGAATCACTTGATGGCACTTTACCAGTTTGCACCAGCATAAGCTCGCTGAGTTGTAGCAAAGCCATTTCTGAGAAAGAACAGACCAATTTGAGATTCTTCCTAAGGCTCTGCTGACATCAGCATGTCAGTTCTGTTGCTGGCCTGTAAGCTTAATTGAGGTTTCAGATCCATTAGTAAAAATGGAACAAGATGTGTAAAAACGAAAAAAAAATGGAAAGTAGCACGTTCACTGGGTATAAACAGATGTTTACTAAAGAATTAAGCACTTTTGTCTGACTATAATGTTAAACTTCCTCAGAATCAAACATCTTCTCATTCTCAGAATAAATAATCCAATAAATCACATGATTAATTATAACCAATCACAACTAATTAATAAATATATGTACATAAAAATAACACTAATAAAACATACAAAATGGGGAGTTGTGGTGATGCAGAAAACTGATTTATCCCGGATGTTTGAGTTTTTGAACGACACTGATTTTTTTATGAAGCAACAACGTTAAATGCTGTGCATAAGTCATATAAGAAGATTGACTATATTTTGTTAGACTTGGTGATGCAAGGACAGATTTCTCCTGATGATTTTTTTCTTTTTAAAGGTAAAAGTTCCCATTGTACCAAGCATTTTCGGTACCCCAAGTTGCATAAGGACTCGGTGGACCCACCTATGCAACCAATAGTCAATGTAGTCAAATGTAAGATTTACCCATTTCTAAATATGTTGATTTAAAGTTGAAAAAAAATTTTGAAGACCTTTCCACATCTTTGTCAAGACTCTTGGGATTTCCTTTGTAAAATGAGACATGTAAGTATTTTCCAGGTATGGTGCTTTTAACTGTGGATGTAATGAATTTATTTAATGCTATTCCTCATGACGCTGGACTCGAATGCTTCTAAGAACACACTACTTTAAGCAAGGATGAGACAGATGTTTGCAACATCTTTATGGAACTAATTTTGAAAAATAATTGTGCGTTCTTAGATGGAAAATAATTTCTACAAAAGCACCATGTGCCCCCATATTTGCCAGCACTGTCCTACTCCAGTGGGAAACAAAATTTATTATCAGTTTCTAGGACCCCCTTATCTTGGGCCCTGTATGTCAGTTATCTGGCCGGTATATTTATCATCTGGAAAGGTACTATACTAGAAATAGAAGAATTTATACTTTATCATAATATGACCAGCCCTTTCTTTAAGTTTACTTTTTTATATAATGAATCTAACATTCACTATTTGGATGTGTCAATTTGTGTAGATTTTAATAGGCAAAAGTTTAACAGCAACATTTATAGGAAACCTACTTATTCCAACTGTATGTTACATTACTCCGGTTGTCATCTGGAGTATCAGAAGGGCGGCATTATAAAAGGGCAGTACATGAGGTTAACCCACATGGTATCGGAGCCAGAGCAGTTTTATGCCGACTGTGTTAAATTAAAAAAATAAGTTATGTACTCACCATAACGTTCCATCTGAGCAAGTTAACTTCATTTGTTAGCAACCTGTGGGTTACAGATCTGACACGGATCCGAGCATGCAGCATACCAAGCAAAAAGATCCAAGCTCCTCCCCCTTACCCATACTACACTGCAACCTCCTTCCAATCCTCAGATCATGTTTGCAACCTGCACATAACACAACAACTAACAACCTGAGACACCTGACTCAAGGACAGAGTAAAGCTCATAGGTCCAAACTTCGAGCTCAGCTAAATAACCATGAATGTCAGGGGGAAGGAGGGAGGGACAGTTGCTGACAAATGAAGATTACCTACTCAGATGGAACATTATGGTGAGTACATAACTTCTTTATCTGAAGTAGTTAACTTCATTTGATCAGCAACCTGTGGGACAGAGTCCCCAGCTACCTGAATCGTGGGAGGCCCTTAAGGAAGGATATTCTAGAGCACTGCAGAGCCAAAGGCAGCCCTTCCCCTAGACACCAAATCCAGTTTATAATGAGAGATAAAGGTGTGAGAGGACACCCAGGTGGCCGCCGAACAAATGTCATCCAGGGAAACTCTAGACCAGAATGCAGCAGACGTTGCCATAGAACGCATAGAATGAGCATGAACTCCCACTGGTTCTGATAAGCCAGATTCTCTGTATGCTTGTAAGACACAACTCGAAATCCACCTGGTGAGAGTCACCTTTGAAACTGGTTTTCCTAGAAAAGGCTTAGCAAAGGAGACAAAAAGCTGGATTTACGAAAAACAGCCGTCCTGTGCAAATAAAAACTTAACTGCCTGTGAACATCCAGCAAATGAAGTTTATATTCTCCTTTATTCTGGAAATTAGGGAAAAAGACAGGCAAATTAATGGACTGATTAATGTTCGTCACGGAAGCAACTTTTGGGAGAAAGGAGGGATTAGTCTTGAGAGATACCCTATCCTTATGAAACACAAGTTATGGAGGTTTGATACAGAAAGCCTGAAGCTCCGACACTCTCCTGGCTGAAGTAATTGCTACCAAAAAAGCAGTCTTCCATGACAAGAACTTCAGATCAAGAGAAGCTGCGGGTTCAAATGGAGGCACAACTGACGCCTGAAGAACTAAGGTCAGATCCCACGGCGGAGATGAATTTCTAATAGGGGGTCTCAAAAGAAAGGTGCCTTTTAGAAAGGTCTTACAAACTCTGGCAGCAGCGAGGGAACCAAAGTTGTCCCCAATATGAAAATGGGAAATGGCAGCCAGCTGAACCTTCACAGTAGATGAGCTGGCCCCTTGCTGAACAATATGAGACAAGAATTCCAGTACCGCCGAAACAGGAGCGGTAAAAGGATCCAAGTTCTTTTGAGAAGCCCAAATTGAAAAACATTTCCATTTGCTACTGTAAACCTTCCTGGTAGAGGGTTTATGTGCTGTCACCAGGATAGACTTGACTCGGGAAGAGATACCGGGAGTCCTGGCGACTAGGGGAACTGGATCAGCCAAGCTGAGAGCTTGAGACCTTGAGACCATCCGGGTTTGGAGGAGCCATTCCCGAGGGATGAGAAATCAGATCTGGAATGGGATCCAAGATCCAGAGTGGAGCTATGAGATGAGACCGCAGGCAGGGGAACCAGACTTGACAAGGTCAGAATGGGGCTATGAGGATAATCTTGCTTCACAACCGGCGAGCTTTCTGCAGAAATTTTGTCGGAAGTGGAGGATACGCATAAAGAAGACCGTGTGGCCAAGCATGGACTAGAGCATTTCTGGGGGCTTCTCCCAAAGGAGAAATTAGAGGGAAAAACTCACTGCACTTCACGTTGGAAGGCGATGCGAAGAGATCACAGCAAGGCTGACCCCACTTAAGGAAGATCTGTTTCACTACACAAAAATTCAGAGGCCACTCATAAGGAGAGAGGATAGTTCTGCTCAATTTGTCCGCCAGCATGTTGGACCGACCCGGAATGTGCATTGCTAACAGGAAGCGGTTGATGGAGATCGCCCATTCCCAAACTCTCATGGCTTCTCAGCAAAGGGGGTAAGACCTGGTTCCTGCCTGTTTGTTGCTATACCAGACCGACATATTGTCCGACTGGATCACAATAGTCCCTGGAGAAAGAAAGGCATGGAAGGCTTGCAACGCCAAGAGGACCACCCACATCTCCAGGACATTTATATGCAGTACAGTCTCGGTCTGAGTCCACGTGCCTTGGACCATCCTGCCCGCACAATGCTCCCCCTACCCTAGGCGGGAGGCATCCGTGGTCACTGTGGCCTGGGGTGGTGACATAACAAAAGGTCGTCCTTCCTGAAGGGCTCGGGATTGAAGCCACCAAATGAGGGAGTTCCTGCAAACCCTGCTGAGGGGAATCAGGAAGTCTGGGGGGTGGTGTAGAATAGACCACTGGACCTGCAACGTCCACTGTATAACCCTTATGTGCGGACGAGTGTAAGGAATTAGATTGATCGCTGCCGTCATGGACCCCAAAGCTCTCAGGACTAATTCTGCTGGGGGAGCAGGGGATTGAAAGAGGACTAGCACATGCAGAGTCATGCTGTGAAGTCTGTATGATGTTAGGAAGGCCCTGGCCTGGAGGGTATCTATCCTGGCCCCTATGAAGTCTAACACTTGGACAGGCTGGAGGAAGGACTTTTTGATATTTATGGTTATCCCCACCTGGGGTGACATCAGGAGGAAGAAATCCCTGGCTAGAGAAAGTAGATGCCTGGTGGGGGTGTTGAGGAGCCAGTCATCTAGGTACAGGAAGACCTCTATGCCCTGGATCCTCAGGTGGGCCGCTACAACTGCCATGACCTTGGTGAACACCCTGGGGGCTGTGGTGAGACCGAAGGGTAGGACCCTGAACTGGTAATGACTGGCTCCTAGCCGAAAGAGGAGAAACCTCCTGGACCGTCTTTACATGAGAATATGGTAGTATGCATCCTTGAGGTCTATGGAGTACATCCAGTCTTCCTCCTGCAAGAGGGGCAGGATGGATTGAATTGTGACCATCCGGAATTTCTCTTTGGCAACGAAAAGGTTCATTGTTGACAGGTTGAGAATCGGCCTCAAGTCCCCCATCTTTTTTGGCACCAGAAAGAACCTGGAGTAGATGCCTGATCTGGGGGCACATGCTGGATGGCTCTTTTTTTCTAACAGCTTTAATTCCAAAGCTGCGGCCACCCTTTGAGTGGGTGGGACATCTGGGAGGCATCTTGAGTAAGGGGGCTTGTTGATGAAGGGGATTGAGTAGCCTCTGGATATTATCTGAAGCACCCAGCGATCTGTTGTGATGGACTCCCACTGAGCCAGGTGCCTTGAAAAATGCCCCCTGACTGCCTCCAGAGAGAAGCAGTCGGGCAACCCCTCAGGGCTGTTGTGCGGGTCGGTCGGAAAAAGGTTCCCGTGACCCGAAGTTCTTCGGTCCCCCTTTGCCTCTGGGCCGGTGTCCACCTTGTCCCCCTCTGCCTCTGGGGGATGGGGAGTCTTGAGTGTTCTGGGCCTGCTAAGATTTCCGGAACCACATCTTCTGCCCTCGCTGGTTCCTAGAAAAGGACCTCTGAGCGGTAGAGAAGCGTATTCCGACAGCTGACAGCGTTTTCCCATCTTTCTCGCTCTAGATCAGCATTTCGCGGACTGTCTTCCCGAAGAGAGTCGACCCGTCAAAGGGTGCATTTGCGAAGGACGCCTTGAAAGGTTCCGAGAAATCGCAAAGTCTAAGCCAGGCATGATGCCTTAAAGCAATACCGGACCCTCTAGCGGCTCCTTCCATGGCATGGAAAAGTAGCCACATAGAAGTATCGGGCACTGACTTGAGTGGCCATACGAGCCGAGAAAACCAGTTTATACTCAGCAGACATGGACTCTGGGGGAGACTCAGTGTATTCCTTGACCAGGTCCCGCTGCAGACTGATTACATGGGCCAAATAATTCAGCACCCTTATAGAAAAGGTAGCTGAAGCAAAAGTCTGCTTTCCAATACGGTCCATTGCCCGGGACTCCTTGTTAGGGGGATGGACAGAAGAACTTTCCTGGGATACTTCCTTTTTGGTGGCCACCGCCACCAACATGGCATCAACTGGGGAACCCTTGCTCCACAAAGCTCTGTCTGCTGGGGGACAGAGAACCTTATCGGGCCTTCTAGGTATCGGCTCTACAGTGTCCGGCTCCTTCCACACCCCGGTGGTAATCAGGTCGACCAGGGGGTCGGCCGGGGACACACCCAAGAGGTAGATGGGCCTGTGTCGAACACCTCCAGGAATACAGACTCATCAGAGGAGGGTTTTTGGGTGGACCCCCCCCCCTTTGGCAGAGTATTTCCATAATATCTCCAAAGGAGACATCATCGGGGGGTGATTTGGGGGAAACCTCCCTTTCCTCCAAATCGGTATCCTCGGTGAGGGACTCGGGGGGAGTCCAAGTGCCTCCTTTTGCACAGGCATTTGTGAGAGACCTCCTCGGGGTGACTGTCCGAGGGGGGCTCACCCACGGATTCATGTTCCTCCAAGGGAACTGGCTGGGGCGTCAACGACACAGGCTTTCCCTGTGGGGACTGGATGATGGAGGACAAACTGAGCTGCGAGGGAGCGGGGTGGACACTGACAAAAGAGTGAGGGGTCTCGATCCCCTAGAGAGAACCCTCTCCACTACATAAAATGTCGAAGGAGAACCGGCCTAAGTCAGGTGGCCGGGGGCCTCGGATCCGACAAGGGGATCGGCACTGCAGGACGGTGTGCTCCGACCGCAAAGGAGCCGAAGACACACTCACCCCCTCGGATCAGACACCCAGCTCTCGGCTGCAAGAGCTCGGATCCGATAAACTCGAGGGCATGGCCGGTGTCGAGGTAGCAATAACCATCGGCGCCGACCCCCTGGCTCCGGGGCTCCTCGGATCCGAAGACTCCGAAATCCGGAGGTGGATTGGAGAAGGTGCTATTGGGGCTAACAGGGGAGCTGAACCTCCCCCTGGGGGAGGGGGGCAGCAGCACTCCCATCCGCAGCTGAGTTTGCAAAAATCGACATCATCCAGTCCATATCTGCCTCCGAAATGCTTCGTGTAGACCTGGAGGAAGCCACTGACGCCACCCGGGAGGGCCAACGCAACGACGACCTCGAGGCTGGTCAGGTCTCCTCCTCCAGCTCTGGGGAGAAACGTGGAGAATGGAGCTGTGCGGAAGAAGGCTTGGACACTCTTAGGGAAGAAGGGACCACCTTCGCGGGAGGGGCCGAGGGGTCCAATTCGGCCTGCAGCTTGTGGCTTCTTTCTCTATCTCTCTTTTTTTCTCTCTTTTTTTTTTATCTTCCTTGGCCTCTCATTCTCCCTGAGACAAGGTGGGAGGGTGAGTCCCAGACAAGGGAAGAGGGCCAGTCGGGTGGGTAGCCGCAGCTGCGGCTGTTGCTACTGAGAGGGAAGGAAAAGAAGCTGATTCTGCGGGTAGAAGACCCGCCAGAATCAGCTTGTTCTTCCTATCCCCTAAG
This sequence comes from Protopterus annectens, assembly GCF_019279795.1. Lineage (NCBI taxonomy): Eukaryota > Metazoa > Chordata > Ceratodontiformes > Protopteridae > Protopterus > Protopterus annectens. The sequence goes on along the minus strand of NC_056747.1, from coordinate 124,106,902 downwards.
GCTCGATGGTTAAAGGCTGCACAAATCTGGCAGCCCGAGGAAAGGTGCGTAACCCCCATGCAAATCACACACTACAGCTTATGGCCACACTCAGAGCATTTAGTAAAGGTCACTTTGTGGCTTTCAGCCATACTCAAAAGCACACACACAGCCACACACGCGCGCCTGAAAGAGGGAAAATAAGGGCCTACAAAGGGATGAGAAACTACCAAAGGTAAAGGGGGATGTAAAGGCTAGGTAGAATGAAAACCCATAGAAAGCTATTAAAATACACTCACACAGCAAGTAAAGAAGACCAAAAGTGAAGTTTGAAGAAAAAAATTGCTAAACTTGCCTGGAGCTCTAAGAATCCTGTGCTTGGCAAAGCCGCAGCAAATGAGATCTGGGGATTGGAAGGAGGTTGCAGTGTAGTATGGGTAAGGGGGAGGAGCTCGGATCTTTTTGCTTGGTATGCTGCCGGCTCGGATCCGTGTCGGATCCGTAACCCACAGGTTGCTGATCAAATTAAGTTAACTACTTCAGATACAATGTTTGTATCTAGGGGTTTTCCAGAAAAATGTGGTCCAACATATCATGCAGGAAGTATGTACTAAGAGACAAAATAATATATGAATCACTAATTAGTCGTGATACCCCACCCATACTGGCAGATAATCCAAAAGAGAGTAATGTATCTTGTATCTTTCAGCTTTTCCCAGTTAGGGGTCGCCACAGTCGAACTCCGGTCCGCTAATAATTGGCAGTAGATTTTTATGTACTGAGTTGCCAGCTCTGACGCACAACCTTCAACGAAGGTACACCCATTCACGCATGTCTCCACACAGAAGAAGCTTTAGCTGAGAATCGAACAGGACAACATCATACTGTGAAGCGACAATGCTACCGCAGCACCACCACCGCAGTAGAATAATGATTTTTCAAAATCTTTTGTCATTAGATGCCCATGCAGATAGAGTTTGGATTTTAAAGAAAATTTGGAATACTTTTCCTGTTTTAACAACCTTATTGGCATACTGGGAAAAGCCCCAATTGTTGTTTTTAAGAAGGGGAGGTCATTTAAAAATATTTTTCATGGAATGGAAATAGATTCATTCAGGAATACTAACAAGATTAAAGGGACTTATAAATGTGGCTTATGCCCACTAGTGTACATTTATATATGAAAACAACAAAGTAATCATCAATAAAAAAACTATTTTTGCCAAAGAACATTATACTTATAATTCCTTACAGATTATTTATGTCTGTGTGTCAGCAATATACAGGATTTTATACTGGAAAAACCAAGAGATGGTTAAGGGACTGAATTTATGAATATTTATTAGATATCAGAAACAAAAATAAGAACATCTCTCTATACAAGCATATCAGTCAATTGCAGGATCACGGTTTTAAAATTTTTTGTCATTGATTTTGTTTACAAAAACAAAAGAGGGGGACCCTGGGATGATTTAATTGAGTCCAGTGAATTGTGTGTCCATTTTCTTCTGTGGAATGCAGTCTTGGAGTTGATGTATTTAAGTAGCAGGGGGTGTGGGGGACACAGCCCCCCACATGGGAGGTGCAGGGGGGGGCTTGTCCCCCTGCTAATAGTTGGAGAAGAGTAATATGTTTTCTTATTTGTAAGTGTTGCAGTACTCTCTTTTTTCAGTATTACGAAATTCAGTAATTTGAGTTTTCAGTATTTTGAATTTTCAAGATTTTGGCTTCAGTATTTTGAATTTCAAGATTATGAGCTTTAAAGATTTAGAAGCGGACCTATATATATATATATATATCTATAGATATATATAGGGATATATATATATATATATATATATATATATCTATCTATATATATTATATATATTATATATATATATATATATATATATATATATACACACACACACACACACACACACACACACATATATATATATATATATACATACATACATACATGGGATCCGTACGGATCACCGAATGGCAACATAACCAAAACAGATTCGGCTGGGCATACTTACGAGAAAGTGCTTTTCACCGAAAGGCACTTTCGCGTAAGTATGCCTGTTGCAGAGATCGCATTACAGTGGGGATAAGGGATCATTTCCTTTTCCCCACGACCTCGGAGTGAGAATATTTAAGTAGGGGGGTGTGCAAGAGGGCTTGGCCCCCCCCTGCAAAAACGTAAAATGAATGTGTTTTTTTTTAAACACACTAACAAAAGCTCTTTTTCGGTGAAAGTGCTTTTGTTAAAGTGTGTTCGGTGATTGTGGATTCGGACTATTGAACTTTCGTTCAATAGTCCTAGATCCATATAAATACACACATATATATATATATACATATATATATCATATATATATATATATATATATATATATATATATACACACACACACACACACACACACATATTATATATATATATATATATTTATTGTATACCAAGCATGATTAATGTGGAGAGAAATAAGGGTGTCATAAAATACTGGGGACAACCCAAAATATATATTTTTTGTGGAACAGAAGGACATTTGATAGTAAGTGTGGCAAAAGAAAGTGTTATATTTGTTAGGAAATGGGCATGATGCAAAAAATGTGGCTTGAATATTAGCTAGGTTTAGAATGGCCTATTAAAAAGGCTAGCCTAGTAATTATATAAATAGTTTTTTGGAAAAAGTTTTTTAATGAAACCATGAATCTAAGGAAAAGGAAAAATGAAAATTGTTGTGTGCTTTCTGTAAAAGTAAATAATATTTAAAAAAATAAGTTATGTCTTGCTATAACATTCCATCTGTGTTGTTCATCATCTTTCATTCACCACTGGTAGGTTTGGTACAGAGCCTTTTTACTAAGCTCGCTCCAGCCAAAAAACTCTCGAGCTATGTTTCTACCTAGAATGCCCTTCTCCTGGTTACCTCAGATCGAGTTTGTTAGAGAAAGAGCAGTAAAGTAGAGGCCATTTCTGCACAAATACCCTAGGACACCACTTGGGCCCAAAGCATCCCCCAGGAGCCTCTGGAGGGGGAAGGAGGGTGGGAAGTGATGAATGAAAAAAGATGAACAACACAGATGGAATGTTATGGTAAGACATAACTTCTTTATCTCATGTTGTTAATTTTCTTTCCATTCATCACTGATGGGACAGAATCCCAAGCTACCTTGAGGTCCATGAGTGGCCCTTATGGAAGAACATTCCTGAGTACCATTGAGCCGAAGGCAGCTCTCCCTCTGGAGACCATATCTAATTTGTAATGATTGATAAAGGTATGAGGCTTAGCCCAAGTAGCTGCTGCGCAGATGTCATCCATGGAAGCCCTGGAATGGAAAGCTACAGATGTTGCCATAGATCTAGTGGAGTGAGCTTTAACTTTTGGCATAGGATCATTACCGAGGGAATAGATGAAACGTATGCAGTCCCTTAGCCATTTTGATAATGTAACCTTGGAAACAGCATCACCCATTTTGGGCCCAGAAAAGGAGATGAAAAGCTGTTCAGACTTATGCATAGGTTTGGTCCTGTCTAGGTAAAATCTCAGTTGCCTATGTACGTCCAGGGAGTGAAGGCAGTACTCTCTTCTATTGGCAAATTCAGAAAGAGCACTAGTAGGGCAATGGTCTGGTTTATGGAGAGTTCAGAAACAACTTTGGGAAGGGTGGATGGATTCGTCCAAAGTGATACTCTGTCTTTATGGAAGACCAGATAGAGCCTCTTGATACACAATGCCTGCAGCTCAGAGATCCTTCTGGCAGACCTGATAGCTACCAAGAACAAAGATTTCCAAGACAAAAACTTTAGGTCACACTTCACAGCAGGTTCAAAAGGTTTTTGAGCCAAAGACTGAAGGACTAAAGTGAGGTTCCATGGTTCCACGGGCTGTCTGACAGGAGGCCTGATATAAGAGGTCCCCTTGAGGAAGGCCTTGCATAGACGTAAAGAAATAAGAGGGGTGCCATCTATACCATTGTGGAAATTAGAAATTACCACTAGGTGTACTCGTATGGTAGAGGCAGAGGCTCCATTATCAAAAAACTTAGCCAAGTATTGAAGCACTGCAGTTACTGGAGCCACTTACGGGTTTAGCATGTTATTCTTAAACCAGATACAGAACCTTTTCCATTTATCCTGATATAGTCTTCTGGTGGATGGTTTATGAGAGGCCAGAATGATGTCTTGAACAGGTGAGGGGAGATTAGCTTGCCTGGTAACTAATAGAAGTGGAGAAACCAAGGGGTCAGCTTGAGACTGGACAGATTTGGGTGACTGAACTCCTGGGGGTGAGTAATCAGATCTGGAAGAGGGTCCAGAATCCACGGTGGGTATATGAGGTGAGGCCGAAGGAAGTGGAACCAAACTTTTCGAGGCCAGAACAGAACTATGAGATCACCTTGCATCTCAACTGAAGAGCTTTCTTTAGAAACTGTGGAATCAGAGGAATGGGAGCATAAGCGTAAAGAAGTCCCGTGGGCCAATCATGGACAAGAGCATCCCACGGGGACTGGGGACTCCCCCTTCGGGGGAAGTAGGGCAAAATAGCTGCTGCACTTGTTCGATGGGAAGACGAAAAGATCGCAGCAAGGCTGGCCCCAGTGGCTGAAGATTTCTGTCGCCACCTCGGGATTGAGGGACCACACATGATGCAGGAGGATGCATCTGCTCAGTTTGTCCGTAATTACATTGGAGCTCCCTGGGATATGCATTATCAGAAAGCAGTTGGAAGCTATCGCCCATTGCCAAATTCTCATGGCTTCTCAACACAGGGGGTAGGAATTGGTTCCTCCTTGCTTGTTGATATACCAGACCACTGACATATTGTCTGACTGAATTGCAATTGTCCTGTAAGGGAGAGCTGAATGAAAGGCCTGCAATGCTAACAGCACTGCTCTCAGTTCCAGAACACTGATATGCAGGTGGACCATGTGCCTTGGACTGTCTTCCCCTGGAAATCCCACCCGATCAGGGAAGCATCTTTGGTCACAATGGCTCTCAGCTGAGGAGATTGAAATGGATGAATCCAAAGTTCTACATCTGGCCTCATCCACCAGAGGAGGTCCTGTTTGCAGGAGATGGTTACTCAAATCTGGTAACAGAGGGGGTGATAGTTTGGGAACCATTGACAAAGGAGGAGCCATTGCAGGATCCACATATGCAGCTTTGCTAGAGGCACTACTGGAATTGAAGCTGCCATAGAGCCTAGGGCCTGCAGAACTTCCCTTGCTGAAACTTTTGTTTGACAGAGTATCACTCAGAGCTGGAGCCTCAATCGGTGGAATCTGTGATTTGGAAGTGATACTAGACAGGACTGAGTATTCAACACTGCTCCAATGAATTCTATTTGTTGTGTAGGAGTAAGGTTTGATTTTTCCTAATGTATCATTATTCCCAACAATTTTGCCAGAGACAGAGTATAATGCAGTGCTGTTACCAGAAGATGCTCGGTGGGGGCGTCGAGGAGCCAGTTGTCCAAATATGTAAACACCCAGAATCCTTGTAGTCTCAAGTGAGCTGTGACCACTGCCATGCATTTCATGAACACTCTGGGGGCTGTAGAGAGACTGAATGGCAGGGCAAAAAATTGATAATGACTGGCCTCTAGCCGGAAGCGAAGCAGACTCCTGGAGCACTTGTCCATCTTGATGTGGTAATACACATCCCAGAGATCTATCGGGCACATCCAATCGCCTTCTCTTAAAAAGGGGAGAATGGACTGAACAGTGACTATCCGGAATTTGGTTAGGTGACAGACTTGTTTAAGCTGCTGTAATCCAAAATGAGTCTCCAGTCCCCTGTCTTTTTTGGCACCAAAAAGAATCTTGAGGAAAATCAGGATCCGAGTTGGTCTGGTGGGACTGGTTGGATGACTCTTTTTTGAGACAGCTTTATTATCTCTGAAGCTGCTTCTTCCCTTTGACTGGGTGGAATGTCGGGAAGCTTTCTTGGAAGATTTGGTTGACAAGAAAGGGGAATGGTGTAACCTCTGGTGATTATAATCTGCACTCAACGATCGGTGGTAATACATTGCCAGGCAGCTTAGTGCAGAGAGAAACGACCCCCGACTGCTTCCAGAGGTAGGCAATCAGGCTGCTCCTCAGGAGCGCTGGTAAGGCTGTCCAGAGAAAGAATCCCTGAAGCCTTTTTTATGAGGACCCCCTCTGCCTCTATAGGGGCCTCTTCTGGAACTGTTACCCCTTTGTCCCTGGGGGCATCACCACGTGTGGCACGAAAAGGACCCTAAGATTTTTTGTGCCACATTTTCCCACTTCTCTGATTCCTGGAGAAGGTACGGTACATTGAGGATTGGAAAACCGTAGGCCTACAGCAGACAGGGTCTTTCTGTCTTGCTCGCACCTGGCTAGCATGTCCTTCACGTTGGAGCAAAAAAAAGGGATGATGCTTCGATGGGAGCATTCAAAAAGGAAGACTTGAAGGGGTCCACAAGGTCACAAATGTGCATCCAGGCATGACGCCTCATGACAATGCCCAAACCCACTGCTCTAGCTGTCCCTTCGGTCGCATGTGAAAGCAACTTCATGGACGAGTTGGATATCAATTCCAGGGTTGCGAGCTGCAAGGCCATTTTCTCCCTGACCTCGTCAGACAACTGTCCTTTGAGCATCCCACAGAGTTCGGAGATCAAGTCACTTTGGAGCCTCGTAAAATGTGCCAAATAGTTCAGGGACCGTATAGTAAAGGTCCCTGATGCAAAAACTTGCTTTGCAATTCTGTCCACTGCCCGGGACTCCCTGTTGGACAGGTGGACAGTGAGACTTTCCTCAGCCAAGTTCTTTTTCGTGGCCGCCGCCGCCACCACCATAGCATCAACTGGTAACCCTTTGGACCAATGCGGGTTCTCCTCGGGAGGGGAAAGAATTTTGTCTGGTCTCCGAGAGATAGCCTCAATGGAATCAGGGTTCTTCCAAGCTTGCTGCACTATCAGCTCGTTGGCAAACGGGGTCATCCAAGAGGTAGAAGGCCAGGTGCAGAAAGCCTGCAGAAACACGGACTCCTCAGATGGCTTCCAGTCGCCTCTCTGCTTTATATTTCCAGAATGTCTCTGAAGGAGACATCATTAGGAGGTGACTGAGGGGACCCTTCACCATCATTGTAATCCATGTCTTCTGTTAAGGACTCCTTGGGTGAGTCCATGTGCTTTCTCTTGCAAGTCTTCTTTCAAGGGGACTCCTCAGTGGGGGTCTCAGAGGAAAACTCGGAAAAGCGGGTACCCTGAATAGAGGTGTCCTGCTTCTCTGCTTGGTGTCTCGGGGGGTGGTCTGTGCCAGCTGTAGCTCAGGGGGCGAAAACTGGGGTTCTGACATCAAAGGAGTGCTTCTAGAAGCAAGAGCCCTCTCCATTGCTTGGAAGGCAGGTTCGCTCGAAGAGGGATGGGAGCCCGGAACAGAGAAAGACAACCTTGGGACTGGGGTCACACCCCACTCTGATGAACCCACCCCCACAGATGGAGCCTAAAGCAGGATCGCTGCAGACGTGGCTATTGGCATCGAGGAGAAAGATGGCTCTGTGCCCTGGGTCGAAGCGACCTTCCCCCAAGCCCCAGATTGAGGAAGGATCGGTTCCACAGGAACCGAAGAGCAAAGGGACAAACTTGGAGCCTGAGTAAGGTGCACTGTAGGTGTTGAAGTGATGGGTTCCGAGAAGGATGTCTGAGCAGAAGGCTTTGGAACTGAAATGGTCGAAGGAGCAGTGTAAGATGGGGTCCATGGAGAAACCAACCCATGTCCTGCAGGTGGATGGGTCTTAGAAATTTTGGGTATCCTCCTGGCTAACAACAGCTGGTCCACAAGACGCACCACGTCGTGTTCCGACAGGCTCCTGGTGGATCTAGTGGATACTCCGGATGGAGAGTCAGGATGTTCAATGAATGGGCTATACACCTGGCCGAGAAAAGGATCTACGGAAGGGAAGTATCGGGTCAGTGGTGCAAGATCTGCTGGCACCAAAGTCTCTAGTTTTGAGACCGGGAGTAAAGGGGTCAAATCTAGTGTAGCCGGTACAACGCTCGGTGCCGAAGTGGCACTCTGAACTGAAACAGTCAGTTCCAAAATCGTGATGAAGGAATCGAAGGTGTGCCCTGAGCAGAAGTGGCCACAGGTGCCAAAGTCGAAATAGGCGTAGTGAGGTCTATAATCGGTGCAGGAGGCAGGACTGGTGCTGAAACTGGTGCCGGTATCAAAGGTTTTGAGATGCTCGGAGCCAAGGAAGTTGGAGCCGTAGAGGCAGATTTATGTTCCTAAGACAACTTTGGGACCTCTGATTTCACAGGCTTACCCTGATCACCCGATGGTGAGGAGGGAACTGAGTGGGACCTCTTTGTCTTTAGTAGTAGGGATTGAGACCTCCATCGCAGAAATGGCCTTTGAAAAGGGAGACTTAAGTAACCCTTTCAGCATCAATTTATTTTTGCGATCATTAAAGAGTGCGTTGACCGAAACTCTGACAAATGTCACAAGGAGGCTGCACCAAAAGATGGGGCACTCCCAAACAGTATACACAATCATCGTGAGAATCGCTATTAGGTAACTTGCCATTACATGAAGCACACTGCTTAAAACCTGAAGTACCTTTCTTATCCGACATCTTGATAGACAAAAACCACAGGCCAACAGTATAACCAGTTAGAACCAATAAGTCAAACACCATTCAAAGAAGTCACAATTGTACCTGTACAGTGATATGTAGGAGAGAAACAGAAACACCTTACTAAAAGTCAAAGCTAACAGGCTAGACAGGAAAGAAAAATACCAGCTATAGTATTGAAGGAATACCACAAGGGTAAGGGAGGAAATGGTGTACTAACAATGGTACTTGAAAGTTTACCAATGGTAACAACGGGTAGAGTAGACAGGAAAAAAAGTGACAATAAAAAACAGAGTGAGCACTGAGTGAGCTCAAGCAACAACACAAGCACAAGTATCAAAAGAAAAAAGTTGCAGAGTTCCACGGCAAAAGTATAATGCTTTAATAAATAAAAATAACAAAAGGTGAGTGCTTTCACAATCTACCCAGATTGCTTCTTCAGACAAGGTCTGACAGAAGAAAATATACTAGAAATACTATTCGCTCAATAAAAAAAAAAATGAAGATATCAAACGTTTTTCACACAAATATCAAATAAAGTTCCACTTAGCTGAGAGCTCGGCTGAAACGCAACTTTACGGCTATGCGGCAAACGAGATCTGAGGTAACAGGGAGAAGGGCGTTCTGGGTAGAAACTTAGCTCGAGAGTTTTTTGGCTGGCGCAAGCTTGGTAAAAAGGCAGACCTGATTCCGAGGGCTCGGAACTGAACCCATCAGTGATGAATGGAAAGAAGATTAACTACATCAGATTTATTTTTAAAAATTCAGAATGAATGGTTAAATTAAGGTTTTATGTATAAAAAATTATGAAGTGGAAAACTTAAAATTCACATGGAAGAAGGAAGATAGAAAACAGTTAAACTTGAGACAGATAGTACTGAATAATAATGATTACAAGATCTTTATGAAAATAAAACGAGAGATTTGAAATTAAAATGGAAAATATTAAGGAAGATAGTATAAAGGGGAAGGGTTTTCAAGAATGATTAATGACAGGGAAATTGCTGATATTATGAATAGAAGAAAAAGAAGGGAAAATTATGACAGGAAATCTTAAGACATTTGATACAACTGGACATGAAATCAAATCTTATGGGTAATATTGAGAGAATATGATATAAGTAAGAAAATTAGCAAACTATTTATGTCAGCATATAGTAATAATGCACAAATACTTGTAAACGGCTGGTTAAGCCAAAAGGTACATATGAAGACTCATGTAAGACAGGGATGTCCAATGAGTTTCATACTCTTTGATCAGCTATGAATGTGACAGTATGTGAAATAAATCACAAAATGAAGTAGGCAGGATATATAACTCCTGACAGATAAAGAATACCAGTTCTGTTAACATATGCAGATAACATTACAATAATTGCAAAAAACTTGGATAAAAGTAATAATTTTTTAAATGTCTAGAGGTGAAAGGGATGGGCTTTAAATGAAGTAAAGGTTTAGATGATGTAGTAAAGATGGGGTATATATATTTTATAATGAAAGAAATTTCTGTATTAAATATAAAATGTGGGAATAAGGATGTAAAGAGAATTCAATGGAAAAAATAGAACAAATATAAAAAACCTGTCTTTTCTGGAGAACACAAATCGTCATTCAGAATAAAGGCTTACTTGACAAATTCAGTACTGATGGGAGAAACAGCATACTTTGACAAGTTTATTTATGCTGCCAATAGTATTTGAAAAGGAATTATTGCAAATATTGTTTTCATTTATATGGGTTCTATATTAAATCCAGTAAAAAGAGGAGCTTTGTAAAAGAGGTTTAGGGTTAATTAACTCAGTGGCATATGCTTCATTAAATTTGCACAAAGTGTTAAAGTGGATAATGAAAAAGAGAGATTACTAGTAAAATTGTATAAGTATGATATATTTTGGAGTATGGCAAAAGAGGATATATAAATGAAAAAATAAAATGTTACCATGAAAAAATATTCTTGTGGAAAATAAAAATTGATGATATAGAAAAAGATAAAAAAGTATGACATAAGAATGTAATAAAACCTTATTATGTAAAACTATGGAAAAATCTAACAGATGAAAAAAAATTAAAGCTATAAAAAATAAGACGCAAGTGGTGCAATCAGTAAGTAGAATATCAAGATTTTTGTAGACACTGGTAACAGATAAATTGCCAGCAAAAGGAAATATGCTATACAAAAAGAAAAGTGATAGAATATGTTTACACTGTCAGGAAGAAACTACAGAACATGTGGTTTTGAAATGTAAGAGAGTAAAAAGTTATGGGGAAAACTATGCAAACAAGAGTTTTTTCAAAGATAATAAGTGGAGAAAAACATGGATATGATTAAATATGGATATTATAAGAATAGAAGTAAAGTATATGCTAAAAGAATAGATAAAAAGTTATTATATGTCATATGGAATGTAAGAATAAATTAAATTATGTTTAATGATAAATGGATTTCAGCAACGATATTAAGTAAAATCAGATGGTAGAAAAACAAAGTCAGCACTTCTGGAACCACACACTTCAGCAACTCAAGTAAATCCTTTTAGTAAATGGCCGCAAAGCACTTTGGGAGTGGTAAAAACACTTTTTATTAAACCAAAATAACAAATAGATAAGGGCTTATGTCAAGAACCTTCTCAACTTCATCAGATCATCAGTGTTTTTACCGCTCCCAAAGTGCTTTTTTAGAATCAGATGGTGGTTATAGAAAAAGGAGTGGGGGGTCTACCAGGGATGAAAATTTAGTATGACTGTAAAGGAAATTATGAATATATATACAAAAAGATTTGTATATCTATATATCTGCACATTTGTAAATAGGTAAATATGATGTAAATAAGAGTTCTGTATACAAAATAAAATTTAAAAAAATATTCTTTTTGATAGGTTCCATGAGATCTTTTCCATCCACCTGAGCTATCAACTCAAGCAGATGGAATCTTGGTTTAACATATCATCCAAAAGAAGGCACATTCAAGAGTGCAGCACACCCCTAATACTGAAATGCTGTGTCAGCAATTTGAAAATTAACCCAATTACATGGAATGACAGGAGAATCCACAATCTTCTGATCTCCCAGAACTAAAAGGCAATTGTGCAACAGCAGAAATACCTGTTAACAGCCTGTGTATTCAACAGTTTAGCCCTCTGTATATCTATAGATGTCTATAAATGTGTCCCTTATATGTGTGTGTGTGTGTGTGTGTGTGTGTGTGTGTGTGTGTGTGTGTATATATATATATATATATATATATATATATATATATATCTATATATATACACACACACACACACATATACATACACATGGATTTACTTCAGTAAACCGACCGCTTACTTACCTGACACCGCTTACTTACCGGACACCAAGTTGCCCGAGATGAGAAGACAGACACCTTCAGAAGACTGTCATCCGGAAGACCAATGTTTAACGCAAGGTAAGCAACCACTTGGCCATCTCGATTAAAGTAACTAAACTAAGCAAAACTAAACCCCGTATATGGTGGGATTCGCCCTCCACAACCCCCTAATTAAATATACCAACTCTGAGAATGCACTACAGCGGAGGTATGGGTCAAAGTTCAACAGGCTGGCCAAGCGGTTACTTACCTCCAGTGAAACATCAGTCTTCCCATCTCAGGCAACTTTGTGTTGGGTAAGTAAGCAGTCGGTCTACTGAAGTAGACCTATATATATATATATATATATATATATATATATATATATATATATATATATATATATATATATATATATATATATTTATTTATATTATACTCACATATATACATGTACACATACACACATGCACATGTATACATACACATACATGTACACCTACACGCACATGTATACCTACACACACAGAGTATATAAATACACACACAAACACACATACACTTCAATGAAAAAGTACAGTTGTGTACACTTACCATAAATGTAGATGTTCGAGTGTATTCACTGTTGCAGTCATCACATTTGGGTTATCTGCTTGTAGGTAGCCCTCAGTCGGCCTGATTATCAAAGTCTTGGGTCCTGCGTTGGTTGCTGTCTCATCTTCCATGACGTGAGGTAGTCACAGGTATAAAGCATGTAGCCGATGCCATTACATCAGTTTTTCTAGCCCCAGATGTCAGGTGCCCCATAATGGGAAGCAATTATATACAAGGTTACACCTCCAACAAAAAAGCAAATATACCAAAAAGCTTTAAGCATAGTAAACAAGAATAGAGGTATAATCAACAGAAGTCAGGGGGCTGTAGGGAGGGTAACCAGGACTGCAACAGTGAATACACTCTAACATCTACATTTATGGTAAGTGTATACAACTGTACTATGTTCTTCGTGTTTCACTGTTGCAGTCATCACATTTGGGTAGATTCCCAAAGCTAAGGATGGGAGGAGGTAATTAGATAGCATTAGGACCAGTTATAAGGCCCTGCAAGACTGCAGTGGCAAAGCCAGCTCTGGATTTAGAAAAAATTGGCAAGTGGTAATGCTTGGTGAAGGTATGTACAGAACTCCAGGTAGCAGCTTCTAGGATGTCCCTGGTAGGGACACCTCTGAGAAAGGCTGTCGAGGTAGATGCAGCCCTGGTTGAATGTGGTCTTATCCCCTGTGGGGTAGGTTTTCCATGGTGCTTATAGCAGAAATGAATGCAATGGCCTATCCACTTAGAAATGGTTTGCTTTGAAATGGCCTTCCCCTCTGCCCCTGCAGCAAATGCAACCAACAGTTGATCAGATTTCCTGAGAGGCTTAGTCCTGTCCAAGTGAAATCTTAATTGTCTGTGCAAGTCCAAGGAGTGCAGTATTCATTCCCCTTTGTTCTGTGGATTAGAAAAGACGGTTGGCAAATTAATGGACTGATTAAGGGCCACACTGGATACCACCTTGGGCATAAAGGAGGGATTGGTCCTGAGGGACACCCTGTCCGCATGAAAGATGATGAAAGGCTTCACTGCCATGAGGGCCTGTAATTAAGTGATGGCTAGAAGGAAGGCTGTTTTCCAAGAAAGGAATTTCAACTCTGCATTTGCAGCTGGCTCAAAGGGAGGTAGAGTGAGCTTTTCCGATACAAAGTTACGGTCCCAGGGTGGAGTAGGGGCTCTCCTGGGTGGTCTTAAGCAGCAGTGGATGAAAGAAGAGGGGTGGCTCTGTATTGTAATGTGCTGAAATGGCTGAGGTATGAATTTTGATGGAAGAAAAGGAAAGGCCCTTGTGAGGCATCTCAGTTAAGTACTGAAAAATATGAGGTAAATCGGGCACAGCTGTGCCGATACCCTGAGTTTGGCTCCAGGAACAGAATCTTTTCCATTTTTCAGCATAGGATTTTCTAGTACTAGTCATCCCAGCCTCCAGAATGACGTCCACCACTTGCTTACTGAGGGATGGTAACGGAGAGATCAGGTAATTAGCCAGGCTGCAAGGCTCAGGGTTTGAAGCTGTGGGTGCAGAATCTGGCCCTCCTGCTGGGACAGCAGGGCAGGGGTCTGCGGCAGTTGCCATGGTGCCAGCAGTGACACACTGCGCAAGAGGGGGTACCAGTGTTGGTGTGGCCAGTCTGGTGCAATCAGTATTGTCCTTGGTTTGTCCTGTTTGATCTTTAGTAGCACTTTGGAGAGGAGAGGCAGAGAGGGAAAGGCAGAATTTGTCCAATTGGTAGTTGTGAGGGGAGGCAAACAGGTCCATCTCTGGGCTCCTCCATTTGTTTCTCAACATGTTGAACATCTTTGGTTCCAGTTTCCACTCGTGTGGGTCCATGAGATTTCTGCTTAGATTATCTGCCAGTGTATTTAGCTTTCCTGGCAAGAACTGAGCCTGTAGGTGCACTTGGTAGCTCAAGGCTGTGTTCCACAGAGCCATGGCTAGTCTGCAGAGAGGGTATGAGTGGGTTCCCCCCTGCTTGTTTATGTACCACAAAACAGTGCTGGTGTCTGTCTTTACCAATAATTGAAGGCTGTCAGAGCATTTTGTACAGCTAACATTTCTTTTTGATTGATATGCAGGTGCATTTGACTTGGGTACCATTTGCTCTGAATGCACTGCCCTGCCAGGTGAGTCCCCCCATGCACAGTCTGATGCGTCTGTTAGGGTTTGGGCAGCAGGGAGTAGAGTGAATGGCAGTTCCTTGGTTTTGGTGGCAGGCCTCTGCCCACCAAAGGAACTCTATCTTTAGACAAGATATGATAGGAACCATTGATTCTAGGTCCTGAGAATGTTGACACCATAGGCTTTTTAGATACCATTGCAGTTTCCTCATATGCAGTCTTGCATATAGAATTAGTAGAATGCAAGAGGCCATGAACCCCAGGGCTTGCAGTATTTTCCTTGCAGATAGCTGGGTCTTTGTGGCCAGTAGTTTGAAGTAGGCTGTCAAATTAACTTGTTTCTCTGGCGTGAGGTAGGCCATCTGGGAAGTTGTATTCAAGCTTGCTCCCAGGAATGCCATTTGTTGGCAGGGTACAAGATGTGATTTATTTTCATTCATGGTGTACCCCAGAGAAATTATCAATTTCTTTACAAATGCCAGATGATTTTAATAGTATTGTCCTGGCTTTTTGTTTGAATTAGACAATCATCCAGGTATGGTTATATTTGAATATTTCTTTGCCTGCAAAATGCAATGACTGGAGCTAGGCACTTTGTGAATACCCTGGGCGCAGTACATAAGCCAAAGGGCAGTGCAGACAACTGATAGTGCATGCAGCCTGCTCTGAAGCGTAGGTATCTTCTGCAAGATTCCCTTATTGGGATGTGCAGGTAGGCTTCCTTTAAATCTACTGATGCCAACCAGGCATTTTTGCCTAGCATGGGAAGCAGCTGATGAAGAGTTAGCATCTTGAATTTTGGGATTACCAAAAACGTGTTTAGGATAGACAGGTGCAGGATAGGATGCCAGGAATAATCTTTTCTGGGTACCAGGAAAAGTCTTGAATAGAAACCTTGCCCCCACTCTTCTTCTGGGACAGGTTGAATAGCCCTGATGCTTAAGAGAGAGAGAAATTGCTTTTGAGCCCCTGCCCATTGATTTGGGGGTAGGTCTGGCCAACTATTTGGGGTTGGTAAGGGGTGGAAGTGGAATCTGTATCCTTGGGAAACTATATTTAAAACCCATTTGTCTTGGGTAATGAGTTCCCAATTTTTTGCATGCAGAGTGATCTTTCCCCCCTAAAGGAACAGTCAGTTGAGCAGGGCTTGGAAGGATTCAAGTTAAGCCATTGAGACAGTTTACCATAGGGGGGAGTCTTACTACTCCCTGCTTTGGAAGTTGGAGCCCCCCACTGCTTAGGCCTGTGAGTACCTCGGGACTGAAGCCCGAGTGTTCTGCTGGATCTGGGTTTGGACTGAGAAGGCCTGGAAGAGGGAGGAAAGGACCAATTCTTAGAGGGCCAATGCCTACCAAATCTGGGAGGCAGTACTTGCAGGAAATCTTTAACAGTTTGCATAGATTTAGCTTTTTCCTCAGTCTTTTTAAGTACTTCTGCTTTGTTGTCAAACAGGCAGTCTTGGTTTAAGGGAGCATCCAGTAATTTAGCTTTAACATGATCTGACAAAGATTGCTCCTTAAGCCAAGCAGGCCTTCTAAGTACAGACCCAGTGACAGCAACCCTGCAAGATGCCTCTAATGAATCAAAACCACACTGCAACGTATGTTTTCCAACTTGTTCAGCGAATGCATTAAATCCTGTAATTTTTAATTTTCAGCACAGTCAGGAATCAACATAATTTTCTGTTTAAGCAATCCAATAATATGCTGCTGATACTTTAACATATGAAACTGGCAGTTTAAGGTCCTAATGGCCAAAGTTGCATAAGTGCATACCTTCTTACCCCATCTATCCAGTGCCCTGGAATCTCTATCAGAGGGGGTAGGGTTTTTGGCAGTAGTAGCCTTAATGCCCTTGGGTCCCTGTAAAATGGTCTCAGGATCTGCAGTAGGATTTTTAAAGAGGAACTTGTGAGACTCAGGTACCCAGTAATACCTATCAGGTTTTCTGGGAGCAGGAGGTAAAGTGTCAGGGGCCAGGCTAGATTCCGAGAAGGCATCATCTACAATGTCCAGTACAGAAAGGACAGCTAAAGGCCTGTGTTGAGGCAGGAGTAAGAATTCCCTAAGCCTCTTTTTGGAGTCAGAGTAATCCTGGCTTTCCCAGCGGAAATGCTCCCTAAGAATTTGCAAGGTTTCACCAAAAGAGAAATCCTCTGGAGGGAAAGCAGAGGGAATGGAGTCCTCTGCATCAGAATCCTCATAGGTAGACAAGGGCAAATACTGGTCATCAAAAAAACAGACATTTCAGAATCCTGATCAGAAGAATCAGAAGGAAAATCAGAAGGTCTCTTAGAGGCTTCTCCTGATTAGAGTAATAAGGTCTTCAGCCTTATCATTTGTTTTTTAGGCATAGGGGCCTGACCATGCAGTCTGGGCATTGTTTTTTTAGGCATGGATCGAGTTTTAGGCCTTGAAGAAGAAGATGGCATCAGTTTAATATAAAAGTCAGTAGGCCTCAATACACCCTCAGAAGCCAGTGCCTGCACAGCGGCTCCGGACCCATCCAAGGTAGAGATATCCGCAGGTTCCACAGTCGAAGAAGCATCTCGCGGCATAGTAGAGGCCTGCGAATCTGAAGTAGCGGGTATCAGGGGCTGCGAATGCGCCTCACTGAGTACCAGCAAACTGGCGACTAGCTTAGGAGAAGCGTTGTCGGCAGTTTGGACCTATGCAGTCTTTCTCTGTCTTTATCTTTACGTTTTTTCGGAATGTCGGTAGTCGGGTGGCTTACCGAAGCCATTTCTGGATAATTGAACAGAGTACCAAAATATTTAGATGTGAAAATGAACAGACGACAAATAGTACGAGGTTTGAATAAGGCACAAAACCGACAGTGAAGTACGTCATGGTCTGGGCCTAGGCAAGGAATGCAGTACAATGAAAATCTTTATGAGGTATTTGCTTTCCACAAGAAATACAATTGTTAACTTTTACTGACATCGGTTTAGAGCAAGAAAAAGGATCCCCAACGGGGTACTTAGCTTAGTTGAAGACTTCAGATCTGAAACTCAAAAACAAAAATTTCAGGAGTCAGACGACCGGCACTTGTGAACTACTTCTGCTTCGGGCACCGCACGGCAAGAAAGACTGATGTAATGGCATCAGCTGCATGCTTTATACCCCTGACTACCTGACGTCATGGAAGAAGCAACAGCAACTGACGCAGGACCCAAGACTTTGATAATCAGACCGAATGAGGGCTACCTGCAAGCAGATAACCCAAATGTGATGACTGCAACAGTGAAACACGAAGAACATCTGTACTATGTTCTTCGTGTTTCACTGTTGCAGTCATCACACTTGGGTTGATTCCCAAAGCTGAGGAAGGGTGCAGGCAGTCAAGAAGTGTTAGGGCTGGCTAGCAGGCCTTTTAAGACTGATGTACCAAATCCAGCTCTGGATTTAGAAAAAAATAGGTAAGTGGTAATGCTTGGTGAAGGTGTGTACAGAACTCCAGGTTGCAGCTTCCAGGATGTCTCTGGTAGGGACTCCCCTGAGAAATGCTGTAGAGGTTGAAGTAGCTCTAGTGGAATGAGTTCTGATCCCCTGAGGGGTAGGTTTTCCATGATGCTTGTAGAAGAAATGGATGCAGTGTGCTATCCACTTGGAAATGATTTGCTTCAAAATGGCCTTGCCCTCTGCCCCTGTAGCAAAGCTATCTAGCAGCTGGTCAGATCTTCTGAAAGGCTTAGTCCTGTCAAAGTAGAACCTGAGCTGTCTGTGCACGTCCAAGGAGTGCAGAATCCTTTCCATTTTATTCTAAGGATTAGGGAAAAAGATTGGCAAATGGATGGATGGATTGGTTTAAAGCCACACTGGATACCACCTTGGGCATAAAGGATGGGTTAGTCCTGAGGGGAAACCCTGTCAGCATGGAAAATAATAAAGGGCTCCACCGCCATTAGTGCCTGTAACTCAGACACTCTACTTGCTGAAGTAATAGCTAGAAGTAAGGCTGTTTTCCAAGAGAGGAATTTTAACTCTTCTGAAGCAGCAGGTTCAAAAGGGGGAAGTGTGAGCTTCTCCAGTACAAAGTTAAGGTCTCAGGCCAGGGTGGTAGCTCTCCTAGGGGGCCTTAAATTGTTAGCGCCTCTCAGGAACCGTTTGATGAGAGGATGAGAAAAGAGAGGTGGCTCAGTATTAAAATGAGCTGAGATGGCAGAGGCATGAATCTTAATGGATGAGAAGGATAGGCCTCTGTGGAGCAGCTCTGCTAGGTAATGAAGGATTTGAGGTAAGGTGGGCAACAGCTGTGTCCTTTCCTTGAGACTGACTCCCAGAACAATATCTATTCCACTTTTCAGCATAGGATTTCCTAGTACTAGTCTTTCTGGCCTCAAGGATGATGTCCAGCACCTGTTTGCTGAGGGATGCTGGTGGTGTATTCAGGGGATAAGCCAGGCTGCAAGGTTTAGGGTTTGCAGCCGTGGATGCAAAATCTGTCCCTCCTGCTGAGACAGCAGGGATGGTGTCTGATGTAGGTGCCAGGGTGGCACTGCTGTCAGACTGCATAGGAGTGGGTACCAGTGCTGGCATGGCCAGTCTGGTGCAATAAGGATTGCCCTTGGCCTGTCCTGTTTGATCTTGAGTAGTACGTTTGAGAGGAGGGTCAGAGGAGGAAAGGCATAAATTGAGAGGTTTTCCCATGTAAAGGATAGGGCATCCACCTCCAGGCTCTGCTGTGAGGGTTCCTGGTGCAAACTTTGCTCAATTGGTAGTTTTGGGGGGAGGCAAAAAGGTCCACCTCCGGTGTTCCCCACCTCTGGGTTAGAAGTTTGAATGATTTGGGTTCCAGTTTCCACTCCTGAGGGTCCAGTAGATTTCTGCTTAAGTCGTCTGCCAGTGAATTTTGTTTGCCTGGCAGGAATTGAGCTTGTAGGTGCACTTGTTTGCTCAAGGCTGTGTTCCACAGGGCTATGGCTAACCTGCAGAGGGCGTAAGAATGAGTTGCCCCTCTACTTGTTTATGTACCACATAACTGTGGTGTTGTCTGTCTATCAGGAGCTGTCCTGGAAGGATAAGTTATTTGAAGGCTGTCAGAGCATTCTTTACAGCTACTATCTCTTTTTGATTGATTTGCAGGGGAATTTGTTCTGGGTTCCATTTGCCCTGAATGCATTTGCCTGCCATGTAAGCCCCCCATGCATAGTCAGATGCGTCTGTTGTTAGGGTTTGGGCGGCGAGGGGTCGAGTGAAAGGAAGTCCCTTGTTGTAGGTGCATGCCTTTGCCCACCAAAGGAACTCTGCCCTTAGACAAGGTATGATAGGAATCACTGTTTCCAGGTCCTGAGAATGTTGACACCAGAGACTTTTTAAGTACCACTGAAGTTTCCTCATATGCAGTCTTGCATATGGAATTAGCAGAATGCATGAGGCCATGAACCCTAGGGCTTGCAGTATTTTCCTTGCAGATTATCTGGGTTTTGGTGGCCATTAGTTTGAAATAGTTTGTCAAATGGACCTGCTTTTCTGGAGTGAGGAATGCCATCTGGGAAGCTGTGTTCAAGCTTGCTCCCAGGAATACAATTTGTTGGCTGGGCACCAGTTGTGATTTCTTTTCGTTGATGGTGTAAGCCCAGTGAAGTCAGAAGTCTTTTTACAAAAGCCAGGTGCTGAAGTAGCAATTCCTGACTGTCCACCTGAATCAGGCAATCGTCCAAGTATGGGTAAATTTGAGTCTATATCATATTATCGTATAATGTAAATAGCAAATGCTATTTCATCGTACCGATAATATTGAAACAACAAAATATCAAATGGAACAGAAATTTTTTTTCCAGGGAAAAAATTCACTGCTCCGTAAAAAAAAAAAAAAAAAATATACCAACTCCGAGATTGCATCATAGTGAAGGAAATGGCAAAGTCCCAAAGACGACCCACCTAATTTTTTCCCTGGGAAAAAATTTGATGGTCCGTGACTTTGCTATTTTGCCATTTCAACAGTATTGGATCGACTAAATAGCATTTGCTATTTAGTCCATTAGATAGCGTCATATAGACCTGTAAATGTGAATATTTCTCTGCCTGCAGTATGCAATGGCTGGAACATGGCACTTTGTGAATACTCTGGGTGCAGTAGATAAGCCAAAGGGAAGTGCATAGAGCCTGCCCTGAAACATAGCTATTTCCTGCAAGACTCCCTTATGGGCATGTGCAGATAAGCTTCTTTTAAGTCTAGGGTGACTAACCAGACATCCTTGGCAAGCATAGGAAGAAGCTGTTGCAGTGTAAGCATTTTGAATTTTGGGACCACCAGAAAGGTGTTGAGAATTGATATTGATAGATCCAGGACAGGGCGCCAAAAGCTCTCTTTTCTGGGCACCAGGAACAGTCTGGAGTAGAAACCCTGTCCCCTTTGTTCTACTGGAACAGGTTGAATAGCCCTGATTTGGAGAAGGGAAAGTACTTGCTTTTGAGCCTCTGCCCACTGGTTTGGAGGAAGGTCTGGCTACCCGCTTGGGGTTGGCAGTGAGTGGAAGTAGAATTTGTATCCCTGGGATACAGTGTTTAGAACCCATTAGTCCTGAGTAATGGGCATCCTGTTTTTTGCAATGAAGGGCGAGTTTTCTTCCTAGGGGTGCAAGTACTTGGGCATGGCTGGGAAGGATAATTGGAAAGTCATTGTGAACTTTTTCCATAAGGGGGTGGCTTACCACTCCCTGTTTTTGAGGTGGGAACACTCCATTGTTTAGATTTCTGCATACCCTGAGACTGTAGTCTTGGTGGTCTGTTTCCTCTGGGTTTGGACTGAGAAGGCCTGGGAGGGACTGGAAAGGACCGGTTTTTTGAAGGTCAATGCCTACTGAATCTAGGTGGCTGCACCTGTAGGACATCTTTGACAGTTTACATAGATTTAGCTTTTTCTTCCATCTTTTTAAGTTCTTCTGCTTTTGTGCCAAACAAACGATCCTGATTTAATGGAACATCCAGTAATTTTGCTTTGACATGGTCTGGCAAGACTTGTTCCTTCAGTCAAGCATGCCTTCTCAGTACAGACCCAGTGACAGTAGCCCTGCAAGATGCTTCTAAGGCATCAAACCCACACTGCAAAGTATGTTTACTAACTTGGTTTGCAGAATGCATTAACTCTTGTAAATCTTTATTTTCTGCACAATCTGGAAGTAGCACCATTTTTTGTTTAATTAGTTCCATAATATGTTGCTGGTACTTCAACATGTGAAACTGGCCATTCAAAGCCCTGATGGCAAGAGCTGCAAAGGTATATACCTTCTTACCCCATCTGACTAAAGCTCTAGAATCCCTGTC
Source organism: Protopterus annectens (assembly GCF_019279795.1). Taxonomy (NCBI): domain Eukaryota; kingdom Metazoa; phylum Chordata; order Ceratodontiformes; family Protopteridae; genus Protopterus; species Protopterus annectens. The sequence continues at coordinate 124,085,013 of NC_056747.1, read as the reverse complement.
TGAAGGGGTAGGGTTTTTGGCTGTAGTAGCCTTAATGCCTTTAGGTCCCTGGGAAATGGTCTCTGGATCCGCAGTAGGATTCTTAAAGAGAAATTTGTGAGAGTCAGGTACTCTGTAGTACCTGTCAGGTTTTCTAGGAGCTGGTGGTAAAGTGTCAGGAGTAAGACTGGATTCCGTGAATACATCATCTACAATATCCAGGACAGGGGGTATAGCTAGAGGCCTGTGCTAAGGCAAATCTAAAAATTCCCTGAGTCTCTTTTTGGACTGAGGATAGTCCTGGCATTCCCAGCGGAAATGCTCTCTTAAGGTATGCAAAGTTTCACCAAAAGAAAAATCCTCTAGAGGGGAAGCAGAGGGAATGGATTCCTCTGCATCTGAATCCTCATAGGTAGATAAGGGTGTGTGTTGATAATCAGAAGGGTCAGAGTCATCGGACTCCTGGTCTGTAGAATCAGATGGAAATTTGATTATTTGTCTTTTAGCAGGGGAAGGCTGGCTTCCCCTAATTAGAGTAATAAGGTCTTCAGCCATTTAAAGCATTTGCTTTGTGGCATGGGAGCTTGAGCATGCACTTTGGACGTCGTTTTTCTAGGCGTAGTGTGAACCCTAGGCCTGAGAAACTCAGTAGATTTAGTTAAAAATGAAGATGTTGGTTTAATACGAATATCGGTAGGTCGGAATACACCCTCAGAAGCCAGTGCCTGCACAGCGGCTCCGGACCCATCCAAGGTAGAGACATCTGCAGGTTCCATAGTCTAAGAAGCATCTTGCGGCATACTGGACTCCGAATGGGTCTCAGCAGAGGCCTGCGAATCTGTAGAAGCAGGCATCAGGGGCTGCAAAGACACCTCACTGAGTACCAGCAGAGTGGCGACTAGCTTAATGGAAGTGTCCTCAGCAGTTTTTGACTTATGCAGTCTGTCTCTGTCTTTGTTTTTGTGCTTTTTTGCAAGATCTGTTGTCTGATGGCTTACCAAAGCCATTTCGGAAAACGGAGAACGAGAATGAAAGAATTTAGCTAGAAAAATAACCAGACAATGAATGGTTCGGGTGTTAAACAAGGCACAAAACTGACAACTAGGGGCGTCGTGGTCTGGGCCTAAACGGGTGACGCAGTAAGAATGAAAATCTCTGTGAGGTATTTGCTTTCCACAGACAAGACAATTGTTAACTTTTTCTGACATTGGTTAGAGCAAGAAAAAAGAATCCCCAATGGGGTACTTAGCTTTAGAAGACTTCAGGTTTGAATCTCTAAAAACGAAAATTTCAGGTAGCGGCCGACCGGCACTTGCGAAATGTTTCTGCTTCAGGCTCCTTTCTGGCAAGTAAGACTGATGTAATGGCATCAGCTGCATGTTTTATACCCCTGACGTCATGGAAGAGGTGACAGCATCTGACGCAGAAATCCCAAGACTCTGGTATTCGGGCCGACTGAGGGCTACCTGCAGGCAGATAACCCAAATGTGATGACTGCAACAGTGAAACACGAAGTACATCAATGAATTATACCACTAAAAGTAGTAAAATGTAGACCTCACACATTTTTACCCTTCAGCATAACTAGAAATATTTCAGGGAGTGTTTGCATGTTGATGTAGGTGACAGGATAGCAAAAGGAGGTTTCTAGGCCACAGAGACACTGCATCTCTAAAATAAATAAATTCCCCAAGGATATAAATAGATACGTCCCAAAAATGTATCAGCAAAGAAGAGTCATAAAGGTAAAAGGTGGCATACAGTTAAGTTAGTTCCATGTTGCATACTACTAAATTTTAAATCCACCTATATTGAACATTGCTGTTCATGCTACCTTTAAAACTGCTGAAAATTCAGGAGTAAGAGTGATAAGGTAGGAGTGAACAGTCATCTCTAATTCAGAGAGCTTAGGCTATAGGCATCAGAACTGATCAGCAATCCAAACTTTTCCAGACTGCTTGGTACTTCTCCTATCCCAAACGACATCACATTCCTTAACCTCTTCAGATCTTTATCGTGTGAAAGTGCTGCTGCTTCTAATTATCTAGCAAAACAAAAATGCTGTTAGTGGGGCTGCCTTAGAAATATCTGAAAACACTGAAATCTACATCAAATGTTGGTGATATTTATCCTAAAATTATTGAAAGTTTGTCATTTTTGTACTCTGGGTCTATGCCTTTCTTAACGCACTTTGTTGTTCTCTCTGGTTAGTTTTACTTTAAGGCTATTTTTATCCTCTATTTTCTTTTTCTAGCAGTTGTTTTAGTATTTCTTATAAATGTGCAACTAATTTATTCTTTATTACAGCCTGGTGATTGTACCATTTTACCACTGGTAACCTGTTGAATTTTTCCTGCTCCTTTATCTAGACTCCATGTGCTTAGGTTTTCACAACTTTATGGGAACACTGTGCTTATTGTACTTCATAAGCTTTTTTTTTTCTGGGATTACTGTTCGGGTAGCCACCTCTATGTCAAAACAGCATAGTTTCCATAGGTGTCCTTATAGAGAAAGAAAGTAATCCACAACATGGACCAGAAGTTGCTTTAGGGACTCTCATATATCCACCAAATGCAACATTTGTGTAGAGTTTTCTTCAGTGCTGTGAGAGCAAAGATGGACTGCAGTTACATTTATATAAGCAGCCAACATCTGCTCAAAGTACTACTACTTAGATTTTGAAAAGCTTTCTATTTCAGGTTAGAGACCGGTGTCTTCCTCAGCATCAAAGCCAACTGTAGTAAAATCATTAAGGAAGAATTATAAAATACTCAAAAGGCCTTACAAGTCTTCTTCAACATCTAAGATGGTGTTTATGACAGTGAATTCCCCGTCAAGAAGGTTTCTATTAAAATGTAAGAAAATTCTGCATCTTCAATTACAATTAAGGTTAAAAGTCTGTCTCCCCAGTCATATTACAGGCTCCTTCTTCCACTGGCTCAGTAACCCTGGATAATATGAAGAGAAACATGATGGAGATCTTGTAATTTATGTCTGAGGCATGTATGAACCTAGCATTGAACAGCATTTTACCATCACTAAGAATGATGCCGCAAAATGAACAAAAATAGTACCATCTTCAACAATTGGCTTAGTCTGTGGTGTCATTCAAAAGGGGTATAAAATATCAACTTGTGCAGAGATGGCAGACAGTCCCAACTGCGTTGTCAGAGATGGCCCTGCAACTCTATCCCCAGGGCTTTTGTATACTGGCTAAATCCTTGTCCACTCTCACAGTATCATTTTTAGGCAGCATCAGTTTTGTTTACGTTCGGATTAGTTTTCACTTTTGCCCATTTGACTGTGGCTACTTCTTAAATTTCCAGCGTACTTCAACCGTTTTTACGGCAACGTTGGATTTGATTTGGAGTGAGTTTAAGGAACTGATACGAACTGTTTTCCTCATTTTGTCTTTTGTATACCTGGTCTCCTGGGGTGTGTTTTGAATCTTTTTGTGGGAAATTCTGTTTCTACTCATATATATATATATATATATAGTCACGGAAACTTGGTTCAAAAGCAATGAAAGCACTCCATCAGTACAGGTTTTCAATGAATACCACTCCTGCAGGCCCACCACACTAGAAGAAGCACTGAAGGCAGTGGTGTTTGAATATTAAAGAAACATTTCACCTCCAGACTCAGACAAGATAAAGGACTTAGGACCTCCTCCACATCCAACTTACTGTTAACAAGACCTCTTACCATAGCACAACTAACGGAGAACCCACTATATCCTTTTCAGCCTCCTACATAATTAGTATGCAGTCCCTATGCATCAAGTCAAATACCATTCTCCTAGGAGACTTCAAATACGCCTCCATTAACCGGGAGAAGTACACAGTCTCAAACACGTGCACTCAAATTCCAGGACTTCATCAATACAAACTTAAGGAGATTACTAAAAGCTTGAAAGTGGCAGAAACTGAACTTTGGAATTTGATTGGCTTGTTTGAGGTGTTCCTTAATTACATGGGGCTGGTTACTGAGGAAAAGGTTGCAAATTTGCAAGAGCTCAAGAAGCCACGGGGACTGTTAAGAAGAAATTAACTTCTTTCTACTTTGTCATGAATTTCATTTATCAAATCAGCCTAAATGGAACAGAATTTCACAGCTAAAGAGGATAAAATACTTAAATGGTTAATCTGAAAACGTTATGGGATTTTGTAAGACAAGAAAGAAGCTGTGTTTGATGGACTATGTAAAAAGAAAAAGGGAGGTTAGATTGGGTTTGCCAAAGACTCCTGGCTACCACAGTCTGAAGTGAGGTACAGAAAACATAGACAGATTCTATTGTTTTATACAGGTCATAAGAACAAGTACTGCAGCAAACAGAAACTACTGTGGCAGTAATCATTATACAATGTCCATGGATCAGGATTATTCTGAAGTAACTTTACTGATGTACTATGTTCTTCATCTGTAAATATGTTGTAAGTAATTGCTATGGAAATTGTTAATTACTATGTAATCCAATGTAAATACTGTCTGTTTATTTTAACTCTGGAGCTTTTCTCCCCGGCCTCCGCTGAAAATGGACCTACGTCCAGTCGGACACTCCCGGTCAATAAATTTAAATAAAATAAATAAAATAAGATAAAATAAATAATATAATAATAAAGATAATAAAGAGTAAGATTCGAGGAAGATATCTGGTAGTGAA